>NW_005871050.1:2629422-2647979 GCF_000147115.1 Myotis lucifugus | reverse complement strand
ATATATATATATATATATATTTAAAGAATACCTTCAACATTTCATATAATACTGGTTTGGTGGTGATGAACTCCTTTAGTTTTTTCTTGTCTGTGAAGCTCTTTATCTAACTTTCAATTCTAAGTGATAGCTTTGCTGGGTAGAGTAATCTCAGTTGTAGGTCCTTGCTATTCATCACTCCCTTCTGGTTTGTGTTGTTTCTGTTGAGAAATCAGCTGACAGTGGTGTGGGCATTCCCTTGTAGGTAACTAACTGCTTTTCTCTTGCTGATTTTAAGATTCTCTCTTTGTCTTTAGCCCATGGCATTTTAATTATGATGTGCCTTGGTGTGGTCCTCTTTGGGTTCCTCTTGGATGGGACTCTCTGTGCTTCCTGGACTTGTAAGTCTATTTCTTTCATCAGGTAGGGGAAGGTTTCTGTCATTGTTTCTTTAAATAGGTTTTCAATATATTGCTGTCTCTCTTCTGGCACCCCCATAATGCTAATGTTGGTATGCTTGAAGTTTTCCCAGAGGCTCCTTACACTACCTTCATATTTTTGGATTCTTCTTTCTTTTTGCTCTCTGGTTGGGTGTTTTTTACTCCCTCATATTTCAAATTGCTGATTTGATTCTCAGAATCCTCTACTCTACTGTTGAATCCCTGTGTATTATTCCTTATTTCAGTCAGTGTGTGCTTAATTTCTGACTGGTCTTTTTCCATTTTTTTGGAGGTTTCTAGAAGATTCTTGAGTAACCTTATAACTGTGGTTTTGAATTCTATATCCAGTAGTTTGCTTTCTTCCATTTCTTTCATTTGTGACATGTTTCTTTGTTTCTAAATTTTGGCTGTTTCCCTGTATTTGTTTCTATGTATTAGGTAGAGCTGCTATGTCTCTTAGAGTTGGTAGAATGGGCTTGTGTAGTAGGTGTTCTATAGGGCCCAGTGGCTCAGCCTCCCCAGTCACCTAACCTAGGCACTCTAGGTGCACACTTTTGTGGGCTGTGAGCACAATTTTGTTGTAGTAGAGACTTGATTGCTGTTGGTGTCACTGGGAGGAATTGACCTCCAGGCCAACTGGCTGTGAGGACCAGCTGTGACAACAGTGGGAGAGCTGCTGTGTAGGAGACACCCCTATGGAGCAGGATGTGCCTCAGTGGGGCTTTGGTTCTCACTAAGTCTGCCCTTTGAGTGTGTCACTTATGGATGTGTAGAGTTGTAATCTGGTATGGTATGACACTGACCACTGGGTACATGGCTCTGGGTCTCTAGGGAGGTAAAAAGTCAGCCACTGCCTGGGACCACCCAGCAAGAGCTACAGAGGGGTCTGCAGATTCATCCTCTTTGTATCAGGTTTGAAATTGCCCAGTTGAGGCCCAGCTATGAAGCAAAGCAGGCTGTTGTTGGTCCTGGGTCTTAGGCCTTTGATTGATAGGTATAGGGCTGCCTGACCCAGCTGCAGCTTGTTGAGAGATTTTAGCCTGAGCAAGGATAGGGCATTCATATGCAAAAGCTGCTACACACAGCTTGGGTGGGGTTGTAAATTGGATGAGGCGGGGTCTTAGGGAATCACCAGGGTGGAGCTAACAGAAATAGCTGCCTAGTCAACCCTGTGACCGGGCAGGTCTCAGCATAGGAATAATGATTCCTGAGAGCACTTCTCTCTGGGAGAAATCTGCACCTGAGTTCCTGTCCTGATGCCAGACAATCCAGTTCCTCCTCGTATGTGTCTGTGTTCCCCAGAGCCTCACCATGTGTCTGGAGCTCAGAGGAAGTGGACCTTGTAAGTTCAGTTCATGGTGCCAGCCTTTTAAGAGGAACAGGTGGGTCTCCAGCAGCCTCTGTGTCACTGAGTCCCAATCTGCACTGATTTTTACAACCCATAGTTCTTACAGCCCGTAGGGGCTTCTTTTCCCAGCTCTGGGACCCTGGGTCTGGTGTGGGGCTGGGACCCCTTGCTTCTCTGGATGGCCTCAGCAGAGATGATCTCCCTCCTGATTAAAAAAGAGGCACACATGAGTGCCAGACCAGCCCGTTCAGGGCCTCCGCACCTGCTACCAATCTCAGTGTGCTTTCTTCTTTACTTCTCTTGTTGTAGGACTTCCATTCAGCCAGCTTTTCAGTGGTTCTGGATGGTGTTTGTTCTGTATTTTAGTTGTAATTTTGATGTGGTTGTGGGAGGCAGTGAGTACAGGCATTTACCTACACCACCATCTTTCTTTCTCAGGACACAGGTCTTTTTCAAAAAATTCTTTATGCATCTATTCTCTATGCCATGGCTTACCTGTCTACAGTTTTTCTCCTTCACTATATCTCTACACAAAATTCTATTTTGTTTTGATTGAGGGTTTTCTATGATACAAATATTCAGAAATATACAATATTGAAAAATAGAGACAAGGAAAAAATAATTCTTAATCCTAATACCATGATATAATTGCACAACATATACATTATATATATATACACATAAATTTACATTTGTACATATAATGGTACTGTGAGGATGGAAGAGAAAGATGGAGAGAGAGAGGGAGAGAGAGGTTTGGAAACCTTTTTTATTTTTTATTTGGGACACACAGGTGAGGGTTGGCTTAAGTGGCAAATAATACAGATCATTTCCTTGGAAAACCTTGCAGAGCTAGTTTCTTACCTACTCAGTACTCCAAAGTAAGCATAATAATGATGGTTTCATTTGGAGAAGGCTCAGAAAGTGGCTGCTGGATCTAAAGCCCCAATCTCAGGTCTGCCCCATGTGGTGTGAATAGTAGCGAGAGTTCAAAATCTGGGCTCGTAAACATAAATCCCAATAATAGCCCTCTTGGTTTTTGTGAATTGCAAAATAAAATGCTGTCTTCAGTAGGAAAAGGCTCCCTCTGTATTGGTTGGGAGAGTTGGAAATGTGGGGACACTGAGCCAGAAATATCAGCACTGCTCAGATTGCTCAAATTAACACAAGACATGCAGTGACAGGATCTGCTATTTATTCATTCAATCTTATTTTTAAATTTTTTTATTCATCAAATTAAACCTTTTTGACTCTGCTTTGGTGCCAGATTTTAAGTTAGGATATGGGGATACAGAGAGGAATGACGAATATCACTGCCGCAGAGGAGCTTGCAATGGAGTCCAGTGGAGACAGGCCAGAAAACAGTTAATACAATTGGGAGTTCTTAGTGCTGCTAGAGGCAACTAATGGATACCTTCGGGTCATAGACATAAAATGGAGAGGGTAGGGTGGGTGACTTAGTGGGAATTTCTCCATGATAATCAGGCCTGGAGTTCAGCACAGGGCTCTAAAAGTGAAGAAAGCAACCATAGTGGCAACTACGATATTCCCTCCTTATCCATGGTTTTGATTTCTAAGGTGTCAGCTATTTGTGGTCAAACCGTGGTCCAAAAATATTAAATGTAAAATTCCAGAAACAAACAATTTTTAAGTTTTAAATTGCATGCTGTTCTGAGTAGCATGATAAAATATCACACTGTCTGCTCTGTTTAGCCCAGGACATGAATCATCCCTTTGTCCAGGGTATCTATACTGTATACATGCTCTGACCCTTAGTCACTGAGTAGCTAGCTCAGATATCAGATTGACTGTCAAGATATCACAGTGCTTGTGTTCAAGTAACCCTTACTTTACTTCATAATGTCCCCAAATGGCAGGAGTGGTGATGCTGGCAATGCAAATATGCCTAGAGAAGCTGTAAAGTGCTCCCTTTAAATGAAAAGGTGAAAGTTCTTGACTTAATTAGGAAAAGAAAAAAAAACTTGCATGCTGAAGTTGCCAAGATTTATGTGGGAGCTAAAAAATATTAATGCTTTCCCTCCCATCTTCTAAATTATTCTGGCTGGGCTAATAATCAGGTTAACAGAGACAGATTAACAGGAGAAAATCAAAGTTTACTACATACACATGTGGAATTCATTCAGGCATGAAAATTCCAAAGGCAGTGAAGCAACATTGGATATATAGGACATTTTGGACAAAAGAGAAAGGGGGTGGGGAGATGTTCCCATCAAAATGAAACTTCTATCTATGAAATTGCCTCATTTATAAATTAAACTTTATCATTGCTATGTTTGTATAGGAAAAGCATGGTGTATATAAAGTTCTGTATTATCTGTAGTTTCAGGCATCCACTGGGTGTCTTGGGATGTATCCTCCATGCATACATTTTCTGAACACCTACCAGGACCATGAGCAGGTTATAACATAAGGATGGCAATAAAATAATAACTAACATTTATTGAATACTTCCGGTGTGCCAGTCAGTGTGCTAAGCATTTTTTATTAGACCTTATATGTTTAGAGCAGTTTAAGGTTCAGAGTAAAATTGAATGGAAGGTACAGAGTTCTCATATACCCTTGCCCCCATACAGACACAGCCTCCTCCATTATCAACATCTGTGACCAGAGTGACATAGTTGCTACAAGCCATGAAACTATATTGACACATCATTATTATCCAAAGTCCATAGTTTGCATTTAGGTTCACTTTTGGTGCTGTGCATTCTATGGGTTTTGACAAATGTCTAATGACACCCATCCCTCATTATAGTAACATGCAGAATTGTTTTATTACCCTAAAATCCTCTGTACTCTAAGTACATTACATACATTAACTAATGTTATTGTCACACTAACCTTATGAGGTAGGAACAATTATTACTACCATTTTACAGATGTGAAAATGGAGATATAAAGGTACAGAGATTTTAAAAAACTTTCTCAACCAAGCATTCTAACCAAAACTTAAGTTAGATCATGTGTTATCCTTGTAGGTAATTGCAGAGTTTTGATTTTATTCTGAATTCAAGAGGAGACCTTGGGAAAAGTAGGCAAGAAGGATTCCAGAAGCATGAGTAGCAGTTGGCCTTAGACAGAAGAGGAATTTCCTCAGTCACAGCTACAGGAAGAAATGTGGGTAAGTGTGGTTTGTAGGTTGGTAATAAGAAGAGGAGTCATTCTTGTTTGGTGGCTTGTATTTTCTCAGTGAGCTAAGTGACGAAGTCACAGCTGAGGAAGGTAGGAGGTAGGAATAGGCGTGAAATAGTTGTTTTAGAAAATAGAAGAGATTTCTAAAGAAACATAGTAGGATTTCTGCGCAATGTTTGAGGATTCATTAGAGCCCTAAAATTAGGAATTTAAAAAGAAACTTGTGAGCCCAGATGTGGGATTCTCTGCCCTCCCCTACATATAGTTGTTTTCTTCCTTCAAATCTGGTCTCCAAAGAAAATCCCTTTGTTTGAAGCTTAAGGCAAGGATTCGCCTGGTGTCCATGAATCCACTTCAGGGGGCCCAAGAATCTCCTGAACTTATATGCAAAATTTGTGCATATGTGCATTTTCAAGAGAATAGGTCCTTAGCTCTCGTTAGATTTTCAAAGGAGTCTTTGAATGCCCTAAAAGATTAAGAACCACTGTATGAATACCCTAATAGTACAGCCCGTCAGGACTGCCCCACAGGTGCCCTCATTGTCTCACTAATTGCCTTATGTAAAGGCCCATTAGATAACTCACAGCTAAACCCTTAGTACAGAATTCAACTCCTGAACCTCTCATCCCTAGCAACTGACCACAATGACTATGGGGAGAAGGGACAGTGCCTTTGCTTTAAAATACAACATACACCATCATCAGAAGTACAGATATTCCTGCCTTTATTTCATTAATTTCTATTAATAGACATTGATGTTTTTTCCGGCCTTGAACATGCTAGATAAAAGAATATATGCATTTTTTCGAGTGCATGCATTTTTAAAAACTCCAAAGAGTTGTCACCAATATGAATGTGAACTTGCTTGTTTAACCACACTGGGGATTGTTGAGCCTTTTATTTCTCCTTGCCAATCTGATCATTGGAAGTGGTACATTGGTATCTTAATCTGTTTTAAGTATGTCATCATAACCTGGGGTTCTGGGATAGGCTACAGACTCTTAGAAATTTCATGCAAATGGTTTGTACTTCTATGCATTCTTCATCGGGGAGGGGAAAGGTTATTGGAGGTTTCATAACCTTCTCCAGATTCTCCAAGAGAGTGTGGGCCTCCAAAATGTTACAAAATAAACCTGGAAGGGTTTTATAGTGAATTAATAAGGTAGATAAAAAAAACAAAAAGATAAAAATAACAAAAGGGATAATTTACAAAATCACCACAACTGCACATTCTTTCTTACCTGGCACCCAAAATTCTGAACCTCTCCTATTTTCCTTCCACTGAGATGCTTCTACTCTCTGGCACACAGAGACTGTTTCTGTGTTTCTTAAAACTTAAAAAAAAATATTTCTCATTGAAATATTGGTTTAAGATGGACATTCTGGGAAGTCACCCTATGTTTGTCAGTGGCTCCAGATACTCGTAGTTCATGTTTAAATCTGGCTGATTTTCTCTGTGTTCACTTTTAAAATGTTAAGTATGAAGCTAAAATAAAGCTCATTTGCAGAGAATTTTTCACTTTGTAGAATATTCTATTTCAGTTCAAAAGGTATTGAATTACGTTTTTCAGAATTTTCCCACTTTGCAGGAAATTATTTTAACCTTAAGAAATGTTATTAATTATTATCTGTAATGAAAAATACAATCAACACTTGAAAATTGCTATAAATGTTTGCTACATGAAATTGTTAAAAAATAAAATAAAAAAGAAATGTTATTAAAGAATGCTGCCAAAGTTGAAGGTATTTTTCCAATATCCTAGTTCAACGAAATGACATTCTTCTTTCAGAAAGGGTGGTCCCATGCTCTTGCCACCTGCAAATACAATGTCTCTCTGTCATCTTGGAGGAAATGCATGGTTTGCCTTTTGTGTACTGTTGCTCTTCTAATTTTGTATCTATCCATAATAAGGTAGATGATAGGATCCTGGAATTACAATGCTTATATGGGCTAAAGAAATTGAGGCAGAAGATTTGTCCCAGGAAATCAGTGATAAAGTAGGATTAGAAACTTAATCTTCTGATATCCATTATCTTTCTGTGAGGAAGTGTTATATAGTAACAGAATTCCTGATGATAGGTCTTGGTTCTACAACTTCTTACCCATTAAGGCTTGTTGCAAATTATATCTCCTCTGTTGATCTCAGTTTCATTATCTATAAAATGGACATAGGAATGCTTACTTTGCAGGGTGGTTGTAAGGATTAAAATAAATAATGTCTGCAAAATGCCTGACAAATAGTAAGTAAAATAGGAAGGTTCATTCACCATTCTCTCCATGCTACAGGGAAACATTCATTGAGGAGAGAAATAAAGAGTTATGAAGATGGAATGGCAGATTTTGTTTTGGTAGGGAAATTATAGAATCTGAGAGTCTTTGGAACTGGAAGAGCCCTTAGAGATCAAGTAGTTCAATTAACTTGTGTTGGAGAGGAAGAAATAGGCCCAGAGAGGGCTATGCCATGACCAAGGTCTCAATGTGACACACAAACCTTGGTAAAGACACTTATACTTAAGAGAAGAATGTCTTTTAAGGAACCTTTGTTTCAAAGGCTGTATTAAAAATGAACTCTTTCAAAGTATAAATGCATTGTGCCCTAAAAATAAGAATGTCCATGCTTAAAGCTCATCTGATAATAGATATAAACCAGTTGTATTTAAGATGATACCAAAGTAAAGTAAAACAAGGTGGGAATTTTTTTAAATTAAAGGGTAATATATATTTTAAAAATATAATGATGCACAGATAATGAATAAATGCATTAGCATATATAGTCATTAAAATGTATATCACATTACTAACCTTCCTCACCATGGAAGAAATAAATGGACTATCAAAATATTTTACAAAATGTGAGATGAAATTTTACTTAAATTATATCTTCTAGGTATTTTTCCCTATCCAGGATTACTTTGATCTGTCTACCATAAGAAGAAAACTAAGTTTAATACATTGATAAATACTTGTCTTTCTAACACTACCAAAGGAACATTTGTTCCCCAGATAACTCTTAAGTAAACTGCTGTCAAAACAATTAGTGTTATTTTTCTATTATCCTCCTATTTGAGGGTAAATAACCATTTCATGAATATGTTAATTATCTAGTAGGTGGAGAAGATAAGGAGGCCTTATATCACCAGAAACAACTGATAAATCATCAATTGTATACAAAAACAAAAGAAAGAGTTCTAAGCTGGATAGTCATATGCCCACATTTCACCTAGCCAGACTGAAATCAGTTCAGCTTTGATAGTTTAAAGGGAACCAGAAAAGGAGTGACAATGTTTTGATAGAATTAACCATAAATAAACCTTTATTTTTGCACTTTGGCTGCAATGAGGCTGTCTTCTAGCTAATCACGTATTGCATAGTTTTATTTTATTGCCAACAAAACTCTTTTATTTTCACACATTTTAGATTACACATTTAAAAATTTTCTAATGTCATTTACAGAATTAAAGTAATGATCCTAAATTTTTGAATATGCTCCTCTTATTTAAAAATGCTAATTTACAGTATAAGTGCTGGACACATATTTTCTCTATAAAATCATGTTTTAAAGATAAATGATTGTGCTTTCTTTAAGCTTAGTTTACCTTTAGTAACCATACCCAACTTTTGGCAGCTTTGAATGTGGCTTTTGAAATCTGCAGCACAGAATTCTTCACCATCCACAGTGGTTAAATGTTCTGCTGAAAGGGAACACATTTTGAGGGGGGAAAAGTGAATATGGGGGTGGGGAAAAAACACAGGAAAGTGCTGTCCCTTCCTATTTTGAGGGGGCAAGATGTATTTTTCCATATTAAATATTTTGAAAAAGTTGAATGCCGCATTGTGCCAGATAATTAAAATGTAAATTTCAGTATCTATGCTTGCTTTGTGATTTTTTAAAATACATTTAAGTTAGTTGTCTTTTAAAACATGTGGTCAGCTGTTGTATTCACATATGGTCAAATGATCAAAGTCTGAACTCCTCTCTAATTGTCCCCCCGCTGCTCGTCTGCTCTGTCCGTGATCAAGGCCTCAGCAGGTGATGAGAAAGGCATGAGAACAGGCTGGAAGGAGAATGAGGCACCGAGAGGCCCAAGCTGAAAGAAATAAAGACTTCCAGTACATCACCCTGACAGTAAAGAGCGAAGGAAAAGTGACGTCTGGTTAGTAGTGCTTATATATTTTTTTTTGTTCGCCAATCTGCATACATTTTTCCTTAACTAAATGCAAATGGAGCCTCGCCTGCTCTCAGAGATAGAGCCCCACACATCAGCGCCGACACCGAAGTGTTGCATTTGTTTACTTGCCTCGGGAGGAAGCTGCTAAGCCCCACAGTTTATAGTATTTCACATGTTTGTGGAAATCATTGCAATTCTTTTCACTTCTGCTTGTCATTGTTTGCCTAGAGTTCACTTTGCCAGATGGCGCTTTATTGTCACTAGTGGTTACACCTCGCTATTGGATCGGTTCAAGACCAAATGGTGTGAAGAGCTTTCATACGTAGAGGGTTTAGTCAAACATTCATTCTCTGCTATTCAGGCCGCTTGAGTACTAATTCATAAATGAGCCGGCTGGCCTAGGAATGAAGGGAAGAGAAAAGGGCACAAGTTCTTTTTTCCCCCCTAAATTATTAACTTGCCTTCTATTTACGGTTCAAATTGGGATGAATCATAATTAAGCAGGAGTATCTTTACATAAACATAAATAAGATGCTAGTGAAGGAGTAGGGAGCAGGAAATAAGATACTGACTGTATTATGTGAATTCTGCCAGAGCTTGAGGGAGTTTGTAGGTCCATACAGAAACACAACCCATTATTTCCCCACAAGTCCTGATCCCTGAATATTCTCTGGTTTCTTAATCAATGAGCTAGTTCTATCAGCAAATGTCATGAATGATCTCTACAATATTTTTTTTTCCTTTGGCATGTAGTTTTCTGTGAAAGTTGGATGTAAATGTTTACCTTTCAAATGTGAACATGAAAGGGTCTTTAAAATTAAGAGATTCCATTCATCTTATGTAATTTATAATAGAGGTTTGGAGTGTCTGGACAAATTCTGGGTGGGTGCACTTCTCTGCTTTAGAAATTGGGTAATTTTAGGGGCCTAAGATGAGCAGCATTTTGTGTGTGTGTGTGTGTGTGTGTGTGTGTGTGTGTGTGTGTGTGTGTTAAATGTTATGGTTATTGCCTTCATGAAGGCAAATCTCATTATAAAACTTTTGGCTACTGCCACAAGTTCTGGAACTTGTTTTCCTTTCTTCATCAAATCTATTTAACTAGTGTAGTGAAACTAAGAGAAGAGCAGCAGGAAAGGGGTTAAGCAAACAATGACTAAATTGTTCTGCCTAATTTGGTCTCTTATTAAATATGAAGCCCTGTGGTTGTCTCCCTAGTTTTCTTTTTCCCTGGGATGGGAGTATAGCTTCACCTAACTATTCAAAGTGATGTTGAAAGAACAAAGAAAAGCAGCAATGTGAAGAAGGAGGTTATTTGGCAGAAGGTAGGGGCTGAGGGATTTGGAGGTTATTATAGAAAAACTCCTTGAAGCCCTTGCTACAACACTTTGGTATAGTAAGAAAGGCAACCAGGATAATGGATTGTATTAACAGAGGAAGCAAACCCAAATCAAAAGAAGTGATCTTGTTACTGTATGTCCTGATATTGTCCCTTTATAAAAAGCTGTTTGGTGCTAATCAAACACACTGCACTGCCAGCCTAATCACCTTGTCCTTAGAAGCTTATTATCATTCTGGGCAAGGCCCAGTTCACAGAACATCCTAGATGATGATACCTGTTTTTCCAATGAAGGAAATGGAATGAGAGGTGAAGGCTTTCTCCTTTATTACTTTTTTTTTTTTGCTTTGGGGTACAATGCAAAATTATGTAATAACAGTATCCTCAGGGCCTGAACCAAACCCAGGGGAAGCCACCACAATGGGGATTGCAGCTCTGCTTGGGAAATAAGTACAGCTAGGAGGAACAAAGCATCAACTGGGGGGCCCTCTGGTTTCTCCACACAACATTTCTGGACTGCGGCTCTTTGCTATGCTAAGTGGGCTACCAAGTAATTGGACCTATCCTTCTGGAGGGAGGAGACAGAGAAAGCTGGAAGGGCATAGTGAGAAAACAGGAACTGTTAAATTGGGATTCTGGTGGGAGTGGGGGAGGAGGACTTTGCTTTCACAGCTCCTCAAACAAAACTTTGAAGTAAGTAGACAGAATTCGCTTTAATATTAAACCAAAAGATCTGGCATGGTCCCTTTGAAAATGGGACAAAAAACTGGCTAAATAGTAAATGTCTGGAGTTAGGAGGAAGGTTCGTGCACTTTGCTATATCACCTTTGAGGAGGCCTCAGTTTCCTCTTCTGAAAAATTGATAGGAAGGGTTCAACGTGATATCTAAGTTACTCTCCATCCCTGACATTCTGCAAGTCTGCATCCTCATGTTGTCTTGACTTGCATCTTTCTGTAAGAATCAGTGGGGAGCGGGGCGGAGGGATGGGGTGTAACTGGTTCAGCTATATTGAGTCTCTGAATGACTTGTGTCAACTCAGATACAGAATTAGATTAAAATGTTTGAGTCTCTTGTACTGTATACTGGAACCTTCTTTTGGCCAAGACTTATGAAGAGTGGCTGTCTAAAAAGTACTTGATCGTTCAGCCATTAGTTTTAAAAGGGTAGAATTGCTAGAGTTTTAGAGCTGCTACATTTTACAGCTGTTTTACAGGCTGTCCCCCACTGTTCCTCTTTCCTTGTAAGGTTCAGAAATTCCTGGCTTTGGGTTCATATGGCTGAGGCCAATCAAATGCTTTCATCAGCCTCACCATTGGATGTTGAGTGATATATTGCCACCAGTTAAAATTTGACCTACTCAATGACCCTCTTGCAAACATTAATTGTGCAGAACATCTTTCTTTGGCAACAAGAGTATCTTCTTGAAAAGGCCACTCATTTACTTAAGAGTTAGTCCAACTCATCTAACTTTGTTACAAAGATTATCTCTTGCTATTTGATATAAGGATCTGGAGAAAAGAATCACATAGGTCTAAAATAAAGATTAGGAAGAGACTATTTTCCTCAGAGACTTTGCAAACGATTACTAAAAAGACCTTCTGAACTTCTATGAGATACTTATTTACCATAACAAAAACAGAGCCCTAATCATTAGAGAATAGAAAGATGTATAACTAAGGCTTTACTTTGGCTGCGAAGGATTTTGTATAAAACCTTTGATTTGCCATGGGAAGGGAACGGCAAATTTTAAAGTGTAGAGAAATATCAAAACAAAATAAGCAATCATGGTCTGTTTTCCAACTGGTTGATGACTAAAGATAGGCTCTTTTTTTTTAAGAACAAAGCAAATCACATTAAACAAGTATTTCTTATCATGGAGCCAATTGTATACAATTTTATACAGATTTGCTAGTTGATCTCGTTGTGTGCCCTCAGAGGTATTAGGAAGGCATTGTCCTGAGATGGGCAAATACCTAAAAGGAGACTTTTTTCTTTTTAATATTAGTACAGAAGCTATAAAACAGGAAAAAAAGAGAATTGTCTTTAAAATTACCTAACCAAATCCAGCTAACTACAGAGATAGTTTTTCTATTTTATTTGATCCACTTCACCCATCATTTTAGAAATACTTTGCTTTTTAGAAAAATGGTGTTAAGTTGATCTGGTTATCTTGAGACTCTGCTGCATCTGTGCTGTGTTTTTGTGCATATACCATCACAGCCAGCACAAGCATTTTTTTAAAAAATTACCCTTTCATTCCTAGACTTATAAGGTAGAGAAGCTCCTTTCTTAGGTTCATTTCTTCTTACACTTAACTGGCGGGGAGGAAAGAGCACTGGACTTGGAGTCAGATGGATTTTGGTTTAAATCCCAGCTCCACAACTACATAGCTATGTAACCTTGGGCAGGTCACTTAACCTTAGAACTTCATCTGTCAAATGAAGGGGTCAGAATTCTCTCCTGCTTTCAAAATCTGTGAAAAAAATTCATTAGTTTGTCTTGGTAATTATATCAAGAATCAGATACAAAATCCCTTAGGGAAGCTCTACATCACTCCTAGGGGCAGAGTACAATACTTTTTCCCTGCTTCACCTTGACTTTTCCAAGTTGGGAGGCCTGGAAACAACCTTGTAGGGAGGTTTTATTATCCTTGTTTCATGAGGAAACTGAGGCCCAATGACATTGTGGTTTTCTCAGTGAGTCACAGCTGGCAAGAAGCCAAGTAAAAATCTAAACCCAAATTTTCTAACTCCTTATCTAGCCTTTCAACCATGCTTCTAAACAAACTTGGCTTGCACAATTACTTTTCAGTGAGATATTAGCTATGTTTTGAAATATATCTGGTAAGGCAAATTCTTCAAATCCTCTCCTAAAGGACATTTTGTAAGAAATATAAACTCTCTAGTTAGGCCACTTTTATACATTCATCCAAGTCAGAAAGATACAGAACCAAGGTACTCTTGGCAACCTTCTTCTTTGAGAAAGTGCATTCCTATAGGGCCCTTCCTTAAACAATCTCCAACATGGAAGCCTGAATATAAAGACCCTGGTAACCTGGTCCTCTCCTACTCTGAGAACAAGGCAAGTACTTTTGTCCCTTCCATCTCTCCTTTCCCTTCTCTGAGTTTCCCTTATGGACCACCTCCCTCCCCTACCCCAGCCACAACCAGGCCTGCATTTTTGTAACAATTTTCTTCTTTTCCAGTGGGAATTATTTGCAAGTTTTTTTTCCAATGTGGGAAAAAAAGACTAATACAAAAATGAGAGATTCAGGCCATTCTTTTACATTTGGAGGATAGTTGATAAGGTAGCCCCATCGCTAGGTTTATTATTCTGGTACTGGGTTCATCTCCCTTTCTGTAAGGAGGTTTACCTTTAGGCTGATAGTATGGACCGAAATAATGTCCTATGGACGCCAATTCCTTCACTCAGAATGGTGTTGTGGTCTTGTCTGCTTTGAGCATGGATGGAAGAACTTGGAAAGGAATGCTGCAGCTCTTGCAAGACTTACTAGTAAATTGTCTCCTCACTAAAGTGTCCCCCAAAAGCAAACTTACTTTATGGTAACTATAAACCACTTTGGCCTTCAAGCATTTTGAGTGTGAATCCCAGAATCCCATTTTTTACCTGCCCTTTTCTCCTTATCTTCGACCTAACAACTTTGGAAAAAATAGTGACTCACATTTCCACATGGATATGAAATAAATCACCAGGCCAACTATCCCTCTGCAAGGAAGTCAGCAGCGAATAAGAGCACTCACTTTCTGCAAAACTTTTGGAGAACAGTTTTCTGTTAACACAAACATATTTTAATAGTATGGAGAAATGAGGCTTTTCTTTGCTATCCATAGCCATTGACTCAATATTACAAAAATAACAAAGTGAAATTTAAGGAATAATTTTTTCTTGATTAAAATACTATTTTTCCATATTCACACAGATATAAAATTCTGGAAGGAATTTTGCTAGCCCTGCTATTTTCAAACTGGTCTTTAGTAGTGGGACTTTAAATGTTTAAAATATTTTTAATTGTGGAAAAATACACATAACATAAAATTTACCATCTTACCATTTTAAGTGATATTAAATACATTAACATTGTTGTGCAAACATCACCACCATTCATCTCTGGAACTCTTTTCATCCTGCAAAACTGAAAATTGGTCATTACACAATAACCCATTTTCTCAGCCCCTGGTAACCATTACTTGACTTTCTACTGGTATGCATTTGTCTATTTTAGATATTTTATGTAAGTAGAATAATAAAATATTTGTTTTTTTGTGTCTGGCTTATTTCACTTAGCACACTGTATTCAAAGTTCATTCTTATTGTAGCATGTATTAGAATTTCATTCCTTTTTAAGGCTGAATAATATTCTATTGTATATATATATATATACTGGTACATATACCACATTTTATTTATCCATTCTTCATCTGTCAATGAACACTTGGGTTGTTTCTACTTATTGTCTAATGTGAATAATGCTTTTATGAAAACAGAAGTAGAGACTTTTAATTTTTCCCCCATGGAAACTTGCAGATACCTACATGGAAGTCTGATAAAAAATAATAAGAGGGTTCTTATTGTTTGGTGGAAACTATTTCATTGTCAGGGCAGCATAAAAGGCACTAGTCTATTCAACCTTCTCCTTTTCTAGGCAAGGAAAGTTCACTCTAGAGAGGGAAAGAACACACAGTGGGACACCAGTAAGTTAAAGACAGAGCCTCCACAAAACCTGGTCTCTTGACCTCATCTGCTGCCATTTCCACTTACTTGGCATTACTAGTTTGGGAAAATGATAGCATTCTTTTCTAATATCTGAATTAGGAACATAGAAAACATTAGTGTGATCCCAAGACTGTATTTTGGTAGAGAACATGATGATTTGTATTAGGACTTGTACATTGAGGTAGTTGTGAGTTTCCCTCCCCCATATCATTTTATTTTGCTCCAATAGCTCTGTAATAACAGTATGTGGTTTCCAGAGTGAAACTGCTGACACCACCAGCCAGCCAGCCACATCATTCCACATACTCTAGCTTAGGAATGTACTATTTGATTAATGAGACAGTGGTTTCAGAGCTCTTTGAGTTGCTCAGAACAAAGGTACTGGTAGATTCAAAGTGTTAACATTATGGCATTATCTAAGGATAGACATTTTGCTAAATATTTTCATTTTAGTATTAATCTTCAAATGTCTGCAAACATTCAGTTGCATTTACAAAATGAAGCTTTAAAATAAACCTTGGAAGACAATTACAATTGGCCATCATAGGATATACTTTACCCTACTAAGTATTTTAATATAATCAAAAATAGTTGGAAGTGATGGTACCATGACAACAAAATGAACTTTAAAAATTTTGAAATATATCTTTCTTTTTTTAAATATATATATATATATATATTATTGATTTTTTACAGAGAGGAAGGGAGAGGGATAGAGAGTTAGAAACATCGATGAGAGAGAAACATCGATCAGCTTATTGGGGATGTGCCCGCAACCAAGGTACATGCCCTTGACCGGAATCAAACCTGGGACCCTTCAGTCTGCAGGCCGACACTCTATCCACTGAGCCAAACAGGTTAGGGCTGAAATATATCTTTCATATAAAAGATTCCATCTTGGGTTTAATCTTTTTTCATTTTTAATTGGCATAAGTTGATTTTCACAATGTTAGCTTTTATTAGCTTATCTCATCTAGGATCAGCACAATTAAGGTCTGAATGGCTATTTGTTATCAAAAAGAAGAGAAATGCTTAGTATTCTTCCTTACAACATAATGGATTTCCAGATCTTCCCCATTTTTAAGAGTTTGATTTTTTAGGTCATCTCCGCTTCTTGAAATTCCATATCTCTAAAATAAGGGCCATAAAAGTGACAGGGAAAGCAATAGAATAAAAGGGAAAAGCAGATATTCTCTAAAGGTGGAGAAGTTCTCTTCCACCTAACACTCACACAGCAGTGTCCTGGAGGCTGAAAGTAACTACAAAGGAGAGGATGCTCATATTAAAAGCAGAAAAAAAAAGCCAGCATTTACTTAGCTGTTACTAGGTGCCAGGCACTGGGCTTGACCCATTCCTAAATATTATCTCAGACCATTGTCATGGCAATGCTGTGAAGTCTATAGTAGCCCTCATTTTTACACTTGAGGAAAGTAGGACTCAGATTATGTAATTTGCTCCAATAAATTGATTGTGTCAGACTTGAAACAAAGGGTTTTTTCTGTACAACTTTTCTTTACTTACACCAGCCTCATTAATTTTGTGCAAAGAAAGAAATGGACTGTTTGCAATTGTTGATATATCCTCATCATTGTGGTCACATTTACATACTTCAACCCCCAAACACAAATGTCCAGGCTTGGGGGTTGGAGGTGGAGATATGACTTTCAACAGCAGGAAGGAGACAGACAATGGGAGATAAGGGAGAAGGATGGGAAAGCTGAGTATTTAAGACCCGGATTTAAAGCCCCACCTCACCAACTGCTGTGTGTACCTGAGAAAGAAACAACCTCACTGAGACTCAGTTTTCTAACTTGAAAACCAGGGATAAAATGCTATTCATCTCATAGGGTGGTTGTGAGCTTTGCTGATCATGCCAGAAATGTGTTCAAGCACAGAGCCTGGCACCCAGGAAACATTCTATGTGGTTACTTTTATCTCTAGAGTACTGTGTTCAGACATATCACTGAGTTTTTTCAGAAAGAAGTGTAGGTTAGTGTTTGGGAAGGGAGCTGACAGGATTAGCCAATGCAAGTCAGAGCACACAATATGGAGAGAGAGCATTTATAACTAGGGCTCCAAACCACCCTCCTGAGACTCACTGGAGTTTTCAGAGCTGGACTGAAGTATTGACTGTTCATTGACAATAATGGAAGCCTTTCCCAGTTTTCAGATTGTTGATATATTTTTTTCAATTATAAATTTATTTCCCATAAATACTTATTGCATATTTGGAGCCTCCTACTACTATTTATTCCTTCATTCAAAACATAGTTTCTGAGTGCTTTCTTTGTACTAGGCACTATTTTTGGCATTGAGGAAACAGCAGTGAAGAAAAAAAAGGCGGAGAAAAACCTATATCCTCATGGAGCTTATATTCTAAAAGGGAAGAAAGACAATAAATAAGGTAAATAGGTAAAATAGATAGTATGTTATTGGGGAGTGCTAAAAGGAAAAAAAGTGGGCAAATGGGCAAAGGGGATAGGAAGTATGGTGGTGGTTTGGAATATTTGGTTGGGAGCTGGGGAAAGCCCTACTGAGAAAGTGACATTTGACTTGAAGGAAGTGAAAAGTAGAATAATTCCAGGCAGAGAAAACAGCGAGTGCAAAGGCCCTGAGGAGGAAGCATGCTACAAATGTTCTGGGAAATCAAGGAAAGCCAAAGTGGCTGGCAGAGTGAGTGGAAGACTGGTGATGGAGAGAGAAGGGGGCAGGAATAGGGAAAGGATCAGGTAGGTTTTGTAGAGATAATTTCTTAAAAATGAAAAAAATGAGTAGAAAAATAGCAAATGAGTGGACTAGAAAATTTAGAAATAATATATAATTTTTAAAAATAATTTCAGGTACTGGTATTGTTGTTATTGTTATTTTGATACAGGACATGTACACATATAATAAAGCACAAAGTTATTTTTTGTTTGTTTAAAGTATTACATATGTCTCTTTTTTCCTGGATTCATCCACCGCCCCAGCAACTCTAACCCCCCAAAACAAGCCCCCAACGCCCCAGTGTCTGTATCCATTGGTTATGCTAATATGCATGCATACAAGTCCTTTGGTTGATTCTAACCACCACCCCCGCATGCCTTCTCTCTGAGGTTGGATGGTCTGTTCGGTGTTACCTTGTCTCTGGCTCTATTTTTGTTCATCAGTTTATGTTGTTCATTATATCCCACACTAGAGGACTGGTGCATGAAATTTGTGCATGGGGAGGGGGGGTCTGGGCTCAGCCAAGTCTGCGCCCTTTCACAATCCGGGAGCCCTCAGGAGATGTCTGACTACATTAAAAAAAAATCACCCTGTACTTAATTTTCTTACTAACTCCTCCTTTTAAACTCCCCTCAATCTTACATTCTGTTTCTTTTTTTAATTTAACTATTTTCCTGGCCTCACCCCATTTTA
>NW_005871050.1:2617401-2629037 GCF_000147115.1 Myotis lucifugus | reverse complement strand
CTTCACGCCCCCCCACCGCCCCCTGCTGTTTCCACAGCTTCCCTGCAAACATCCTCCCATTCCCTGCCTGGGATGCCCCAACTTCTAGTCAACAAAGTACACTTAACACACCACCAACCTAACCCTGGCCAGTGTCTTTGGGGTCCAGCCCTTGGGTATGAAAGTGGTACCCTCCTTAGTGTCCGACTCTGCCCCAGCTAAGCTGCGCCTCCCCTCCCAGCACAGGGCGCCTGGCTCCGTGAGGGTGGCCGAGGCCCGCACGGCCTGGGCGCTGCTGACATGAAGCAGGAGTGCCTCTGTCCAGAAGGCCTCAGACCGCCCACCCCTCCGTCCCAATGGCCCGCGCCAGGGACCACCACCCTCCTCCCGCATCTGGACAGGGCTCCCCGCTCCACCCTGCCTTCACCCCGCCCTTTGCTGGGCGCAACTAATCCGCACCCCCGTGGTTGTCACCCCCTCCCGTGTGCACCCCGTGTTTTCTTCCCTTTTCCATTCCTGTGTCTTTTTCTTGTTCCCTTTCTGTATTTCTGTTTCTCCTCTCTGCCTGTCTGCATGCAGGCATGCCTTCCTCCCCCTCTCCTTTCTTATCCCCTGCTATCATATCCTATCCTACCTACCCCAGGCCTCACAGCTGCCTGGGCTGGGGGCGGGGACACAGCCTACTGATCTGTTGGTTGTTACCTGACAGCATCCTGACCAATTTGCATATTATCCTATTATTAGATAGATATGAGTGAGATCATGTGATATTTATCTTTCTCTGATGGGCTTATTTTGCTTAGCACAGTGGTTCTGAACCTTCTGGCCCTTTAAATACAGTTCCTCATGTTGTGACCCAACCATAAAATTATTTTCATTGTTACTTCATAACTGTAACGTTGCTACTGTTGTGAATCATAATGTAAATATCTGATATGCAGGATGGTCTTAGGCGACCCCTGTGAAAGGGTAGTTCGACCGCCAAAGGGGTTGCAACCCACAGGTTGAGAACTGCTGGCTTAGCATAATGCTCTCCAGGTCCATCCATGCTGTTGCAAATAGTAAGAATTCCTTCTTTTTTGTAGCAGCATAGTATTCCATTGTGTAGATGTACCACAGTTTTTTTAAATATATTTTATTGATATTTTTACAGAGAGGAAGGGAGAGAGATAGAGAGTTAGAAACACCGATGAGAGAGAAACAGTATCAGCTGCCTCCTGCACACCCCTTACTGGGGATGTGCCCACAACCAAGGTATGTGCCCTTGACTAGAATTGAACCTGGGACCCTTGAGCCAAACCTGCAAGGGCTGTGCCACAGTTTTTTAATCTACTTATCTGCTGATGAGCATTTAGGCTGTTTCCAAATCTTAGCTACTGTAAATTGTGCTGCTATAAACATAGGGGAGCATATATTCTTAGTAATTGCTGTTTCTGGTTTCTTGGGATATATTCCTAGAAGTGGGGATTACTGGGTCAAATGGGAGCTCCATTTTAATTTTTGAGGAAATGCCATACTGTTTTCCACAATGGCTGCACCAGTCTGCATTCTCACCAGCAGTGAAGGAGGGTTCCTTTTTCTCCTCATCCTCGCCAGCATTTGTCATTTGTTGATTTGTGGATGATAGCCATTCTGACAGGTGTGAGATGGTACCTCATTGTGGTTTTGATTTGCATCTCTCAGATGATTAGTGACTTTGAGCATGTTTTCATATGTCTCTTGGCTTTCTGAATGTCTTCTTTCAAAAAGTGTCTATTTAGGTCCTTTGCCCATTTTTTGATTGGATTATTTATCTTCCTTTTGTTAAGTTGTATGAGTTCCCTGTAAATGGTGGCTATTAAACCCTTATTGGAGATAACATTGGCAAATATGTTATCCCATGCAGTGGGTTTTTTGTTGTTTTGTTTATGGTTTCTTTTGCTGTGCAGAAGCTTTTTATTTTGATGTAGCCCCATTTGTTTATTTTCTCCTTAGTTTCCATTGCCCGAGGAACTGTATTGGTAAAGATATTGCTACGACAAAAGTCTGATATTTTGCTGCCTATGGAGTCTTCTAACATTTTTATGGTTTCCCATCTTACATTTAAGTCCTTCAACTATTTTGAGTTTATTTTTGTGTATGGTATAAGTTGATGATCTAGTTTCATTTCTTGCATGTATCTGACCAATTTTCCCAGCAGCATTTATTGAAGAGACTGTCTTGATTCCATCATATGCTCTTGCCTCCTTTGTCAAATATTAATTGAGCATAATGGGTTGGGTCGATCTCTGCATTCTCTGTTCTGTTCCATTGGTCTATATGTCTGTTATTGTGCCAGTACCAGGCAGTTTTGAGAACCGTAGTTTTGTAATATAGCTTGATATCTGGTTGTGATTCCTCCAAATTTGGTGTTTTTTTCCTCAGGATTGCTGTGGCTATTCAGGGTCTTTTTTTATTCCAGATGAATTTTTGGAGCATTTGTTTTAGGTCTGTGAAATATGCCGTTTGTATTTTAATGGGGATTGCATTAAATCTATAAATTGCTTTGGGTAGTAAGAACATTTTAATGATGTTGATTCTACCAATCCATGGACATGGTATGTTCTTCCATTTGTTTATGTCTTCCTCTATCTCTTTTTTCAATGTCCTATAGATTTCAGAGTACAGGTCTTTTTTACCTCCTCAGCTAAGTTTATTCCTAGGTATTTTAATTTTTTTTGGTGCAATGGTAAACGAGATTGCTTTTTTAGTTTCTCTTTCTGTGAGTTCATTATTGGTATATAAAAAAGCCATAGATTTCTGGGTGTTAATTTTGTATCCTGCAATATTGCTGAATTCATTTATTAGGTCTACTAGTTTTTTGATGGAGTATTTGGGGTTTTCTATGTGCAGTGTCATGTCATCTGCAAATAATGACAGTTTTACTTCTTCTTTTCCAATTTGGATGCCTTTTATTTCTTCTTTTTGTCTGATCACTGTGGCTAGCACTTCCAGTATTATATCAAACAGGAGTGGTGAAAGTGGGCATCCCTGTCTTGTTCCTGTTTTTAGGGGAAATGAATATAGCTTTTGCCAATTGCAAATGATGTTAGCTGTAGGTGTGTCATATAAGGCTTTTAATATGTTGAGGTATGATCCCTCTATTTCCACTTTGCTGACAGTTTTTTTTTTAATCAGGAAAGGGTGTTGGATTTTGTCAAATGCCTTTTCTGCATGAATTGATATGATTATGTGATTTTTGTCTCTCAACTTGTTTATGTGATGTATCACATTTATTGATTTGTGGATATTGTACCATCCTTACACCACCAGGATAAATTCCACTTGGTCATGGTGTATAATCTTTCTAATGTAATGCTGGATCTGGTTTGCTAGAATTTTGTTGAATATTTTAGCATCTATGTTCATCAAGAATATTGGCCTGCAATTCTCTTTCTTTGTAGGATCTTTATCTGGTTTTGGGATGAGGGTGATGCTGGCTTCATAGAAAAAGCTTGGAAGTGTGCCTTCCTCTTGAATTTTTTGGAATAGTCTGAGGCAGATAGGTTTTAGTTTTTCTTTGCATTTTTGTTATAACTCCCCTGTAAAGCCCGTCCGGACCAGGGCTTTTGTTTGTTGGAAGACTTTTGAACACTGCTTCAATTTCTTTGGTAGTTATCCACCTATTCAGATTTTTTTATTCTTTCTGATTGAGTTTTGGAAGCTTTTATTTTTCTAAGAAAATGTCCATTTCATCTAGGTTCTCCAGTTTGTTGGGATAGAGTTGTTCATAATCCTTTGTATGTCTTTGGGACTGTTGTTACTTTACCTCTTTCATTTCTGATTTTGTTTATTTGGGTCCTCTCTCTTTGCTTCTTGAGGAGCCTGGCTGGAGGTTCATCAATCTTGTTTATCCTTTCAAACAACCAGCTCTTGGTTTTATTGATCTTTTGTATTATTTTTTTGGTCTCTATGTTGTTTTTTTTCTACTCCGATCTTTATTATTTCCTTCCTGCTGCTTAGTCTGGGCTTTTCTTGTTGCTCTCTTTCTAATTCTTCAAGTTGTAGGGTTAGATAATTTATAAGCATGTTTTCTTGTTTTTTGAGGTAGACCTGTAGAGCTATGAACTTCTCTCTCAGGACTGCTTTATCTGTGACACTTAGATTTTGGATTGTTGTGTTTTCATTGCCGTTTGTTACCAGGATGCTTATTTCTTCTTTGATGTCTTTGGTAACCCAATCATTGTTTAATAGCATTCTATTTAGCCTCCAAATGTTTGATTGTTTTCATTGTTTTTAATTGTAGTTGATTTTTAATTTTATGCCATTGTGATCTGAAAAGTGCTTGATATGATCTCTATCTTCTTGAATTTGAAGAGACTTTGCCTGTGTCCCAATATGTGGTCTATCTTTGAACATGTCCTGTGTGGACTTGAGAAGAATGTATATTCTATAGCTTTGGGATGAAATGTTCTGAAGATGTCAATTATGTCCATCTCATCTAGTGAGTCATTTAGGATTAATGTTTCTTTGCTGATTTTTTTGTTTAGAGGAGTTATCCAGTGGTGTCAATGGGGTATTAAAGTCCCCTACTGTGACTGTATTGCTGTTGATCTCTCCTATGATATCGTCCAGAAGTTTTTTTTTTTTTAATGTATTTGGGTGCTCCTGTATTGGGTGCATATATTTTTACCAGAGTTATATCCTCTTGTTGAATTGTTCCCTTTAGTATTATGAAGTGACCTTCTTTAACTCTTGTTATGGCCTTCACTTTGAGGTCTAATTTGTCAGATATAAGTATTGCTACCCCAGCTTTCTTTTCATTTCCATTTGCCTGAAATTTTTCCCCCATCCCTTACTATCAGTCTGTGTGAGTCCTTTGTTCTGAGGTGGGTCTCTTGTGGATAGCAGCTATATGGGTCATGTTTTCTTATCCATTCTGCTACCCTATATCTTTTGATTGGAACATTTAATCCATTTATATTTAAGGTTATTATTAATAGGTACTTGTCACCGTTTTTATTCTTTATGCCTGTGTTCCTTCTTCCCTTCCTATTTCTTCTTTTTACAATAGTGCCTTTATCATTTCTTGCATTGCTGGTTTGGTGGTAATAAACTCCCGTAACCCTTTTTTGTCTGTGAAGCTCCTGAATTCACCTTCAATTTTGAATGATGGCCTTGCTGAGTATAGTATTCTTGGATTCAGTCCCTTGCTTTGCATCACTTTGTGTATTTCATTCCATTTCCTTCTGGCCTGATGGGTTTCTGTTGAGAAATCATTTGATAGTCTAATGGGAGATTCCTTATAAGTAACTTTCTGTCTCTCTCTGGCAGCCTTTAAGATTTTTACTTTGTAGTTAGTGTTTGTCAATTTAATTATGATGTGTCTTGGTGTTGGTTTTTTTTTTTTTTTTTTTGTTTCATCTTGTTTGGGACTCTGTGAGCTTCTTGGACTTGTGTCAACATTTTCTTCCCAATATTAGGGAAGTTTTCTGTCAATATTTCTTCAAACAGGTTTTCTATTTCTTCTTCAGTTTTCTCTCCTTCTGGCACCCCTATTATACAGATGTTGTTTTGTTTTGTGCTGTCCCAAAGCTCCCTTAAGCTCTCCTGCTTTTTCATTTTTTTTTCCAGTTGCTGCTCTGGTAGGGTGTTTTTTCCTACCTTGTCTTCTAGCTTGCTGATGTGGTCCTCAGCTTCTTCTAGTCTACTGTTGATGCTTTCCATTGTTTTCTTTATTGCACCTATGTCATTCTTCATTTCTTCTTGGTTTTTCTTCATTTATTCTTGACTCTTACACATGTTGTTGAATTTGTCTTCCATCTTTTTCAGTGTCCTTATGACCATTGCTCTGAATTCTTTCTCTGACCAATTGCTTACCTCCATTTCATTTACTTCCTTTTCTGGTGGTTCCTCTTTTTCTTTTGTATGTGGGATGTTTCTTTGTCTCCTCATTTTTGCTCCTCTCAGGGTGTCTGGTTATGTGGCTCACTCTCTACCACATTGACTTAAAGGCACAAAATACAACTCAGCAATACATGACACAGAGGGAACAAAGCACTAATATATTCATCATACTGATAACCCCAAATAAAGGTGACCACCAGAGAAAAGAGAATTAGGGGAGAGAAGGGAGAGCAAAAATGATATTGAAAAAAGGGAAAAAAAAGTAAGAGAGAAAAGAAAAAGAAAAAAAAGAAGGGGAAAAATATACGTATATGTGGAGAAAACTCCAAAAACCACAACTAAACCAAAAACAACAAACAGCCAGAAAAAAAGGGGGGGAACTGAATCTGAAGAGGCAGAGCTAATTTCCAGAAGGTAAGGTAAATAAATTGAATAAATGGAGAATGGCCATGGTTTAGTATAGAGGAGGTAGAAAGAGAATGAGTGTAAAAGAAGAAAAGTAAAAAACAAAATACTCAATAAAAAATATAAAACACACACATATATATTAAATATATATATACTAGAGGCCTGGTGCACAAATTTGTGCATGGTTGGTTTCTGGCTGGCCCGCCCAGATGAGGGCCCATCAGTCTGGGCCAGCAGAGGGGAGGGCCTGCGGGCAGTTGCCCTGCCAGCCCCACCCCTAATCAGGGTGTTGGGGGCCTATTGGGAGCAGGTCAGCCGAGGGGGTGGGGCAGAGGGTGATTGAGGCTCGGATCAGGCTGGTTGGCTGCCACAGTGCGTGTCATAGCTACTGGTCGTTCTGTTCGTTCTGGTCATTGTGCCAATCCGGTATCTGGGCTTATATATATATATTTCCCCCCTTTCTTTAATCTATGTATCTATATGTTCATCTATTTTTCAAAAAGGAGAATAGAGTAGAGAGCAAATAGGCTTGAGTTTGGTGAGTGAAACTAATTAAGCTATTGGTAGAAGAAAAGAACAAGCAAGAAGAAGAAAAACAAAAGCATAAAACAAAAACAAACAAACAAAAAATTGGCTAGCAAAGAAAGAAAAAAAAAGAAGTGTGCATGGACTTGGAGCAGGGGCGAGAAAATTAGATATATGAGTAAGCCAACAGATATTACTATAGTAGTAGTGCACCAATAAAGCAGATCAATTTTTAACAAGGAGTAAAATGAAAGGAGATAGAAAAACTAAAGCAAGAACAAGAGAATAGAAACAGGATGAAAAAGGAAGAAGTGAGGAAGAAAAGGTTGGCAAAAAAGGAAAATGAGATAAAGTAAAATAATGATAATAAAAATAGAATGTAGAACACGAATCCAAAAAAATAAAAGATTAAAATAATAATAATAATAATAATCAAAGAAAAAAGAAAAAAAATAATTCCTTAAGTAAAAGGTAAAAAATAAAATAGGTAAGTAGAGAAGTGTCGTTCACTTCAGCTGAGTTTTAATGTCCCATGGGGGCTGGTTTAAGACCCCTCTCTACTGTTCTGTCTGTTATGTCTCAGCTTTCTGTTAGGTAGTCAGCACCGTGTTGAAGTTCCCAGCGATCCACCTCTCCTCTGTGTCAGGCTCCACAGCCTTGGTTTCAGGCAGGTGGGACCAATCTGCCTGCTTTGTTTGTCTGCCTGCTTTCAGTTATATTTACACAAGCACCTATTTCTGACATGGCCTCTAGGTGGCGGTGTTTCTGTATTAGTTTCCAGGACCAAATGGCCCCTCAACCCAGTCCTTGAGGGCTTCCTGAGGGTATTCAGAATCCTTGTTTCCCTGCCGAACTCAAGGCTGGGTGTGGCTGCACTGCTAGGAGGGGCTGGCTCTTCAGGAGAAAAATGGCTGTTCAGAGTTGGAGGGACTGGACTGTCCCAGAGCTGGCTTCCTGGTCACCTCTCCCTATTTTGCTCCCCAGCTTCCACAAAACCACCTTCTCCTGAACCCCAGCCTCAGTGAGTGTTTGTAATTCAAAGATCCTATGTACTGGGTTTAGCGAGTAAAAGCAAGGAAAATATAAAGACAGAGCAACCATGCCGCTGTGTGTCTCTCTCCTCCCATCACTGGATGGCCAGTGTAAAACTTCAGGCTGCCTTTCCGGGCAGAGCCTCCCATGGCTGTGGACTTAGATCTAGAGTCCCCAGCTTCCAGCAGCCCCATGGACACCCTTCCACAGTCGAGTGTTATGTATGTCCCCAAGGGATGTGGACTTGGCACAGCGCAGTTTCCTTCTGACCCTCTAGTCCTGGTTGCGTGTGTCTCTCTCTCAAACCCAGATCCCCGATCCTACCATTCTCTTGGCTTCCTCTGTCCTTTCTGGCCACGGATTGTCTCACCAGTTGTGTTTAATTAGACAATTCCAGGTAGATGTTACTCGATTCAGCTGTTTCTTCTATCTGCTCTGTGAGAAGGTGCAGGACACGTCCGCCTATTTGGCTGCCATTTTGTCTCCCCTTGGACAAACTGTTTAGGAGCCCATGGCCAGGGAGGCTGGAGTCTCGGTGTTCATGGGTTCAAAGCTGAGGCAGCAGGTCCCTGGCCAGTGTGGCTGTAGGGCCCCGGGTGGTGTCTGAGGTCTCCCTGGGTGGGCTTCCAGTCACAACCACTCTCCCCTTCAAGATGGCATGGTCTCTGCAGCAGAGCTGGCCACCCTGGAAGATATTGCAGTGGTAACAGAGGCTGCCTGGCTAGGGGAGCCTGGTCTGCCAGCCCCCAACAGTCCTGCGTAATATGCAAACATTATTATACTCACACATGCACACACACACACACACACACACACACACACGCCCCACATGTCCACGCACTCCCCTTTTGCTCCCTCCCTCACTCACACTCTCTCCCTCACTGCCATCCTATTGGCCACCATCTTCGCAATCTAAAGCACAAAGTTTTTGCTGGCAAAGTGTTGTCACTATTCTATAGTGTGCCTTAAAGGTCCCCATGACTTCCAAGTCCTTTGCCATCTGTACAAGTTGGACAGCCACAGCTAGTAAGTGGCAGAAGTAGAACTAGATCCTAGGCCTCCTGATTTCTAGGCCAGGGTTTGTGTTCTGCAACATGGAATCAGTCAATATCAGAATTGAAAGTTGCCTTAGAGATTGTTTAATCCACCTTCCTCCTTGTACAGATGGGAAAACTGAGTCAGAGAACAAAAGTTACCTGCCAAAGGTAAGCCATTATGCCAGTGACATAGCTAGAAGTAGACTTCAAATCTTTGCTCCTTATTGGCAGACTCTATAACCAGCTGTTGTTTTAGAGGCAGCTGTGCCTAGGTGAGAATTCATACCTTGGCCTGCAACCAAGGAGATTTGGGACCTAGGGAGTAGAGCTGAGCTGATTGATTGTTGCAAGCAAGGCAGGGCCTGGTGTTAAAGGGATCCTATGATATTTAGAGGGTGGGAGTGTGTATAGACTTGGTGAGTTTATATCCTAGAACATTTTGAACTTCTTGAAAAGGCCACCCATGAAGTTCATGTGTTTTCTTGTTGATTTGTGTCTTAGGTGCTGTGCAGATGTGTCTGGAATCTGTTTAGCTGAGAAAATACCATGTGTTGGCAAATGTTCTTGCTGTGTGGGCTGAGCTTGTTACTTTTTGCTGCTACCAGCTTATTGTTTTAGTCTTATACTGTAGCAAGTTGGTCTGAGATGGGCATGTAGCAGAAAGAGAGAGAACCTTCTGATAGCCATCTGGGGAAGCCTAACTATAAAGCCAATGTGTGCAACACAGATCCATTCAATATTTGGAACTGGAAGTGGCCTTGGAGATCATTTAATCCAATTTCCTTCTTGTACATATGGGAAAACTGAATCACAGAGAACAAATGTGACCTGCTAAAGGTTAGCCAGTGTGTCAGTAGCATAAGTAGAACTAGACTTCAGCTTTCCTTTGCCTTTTGTGCTAGAAAGTATACTAACTTCCAGCTTGCAGACACTACCATGACATTTCAGCTAAGGAGCAAGACCCATTCATTATTAACGTTTGCTTATCATTATAACTTCCAATTTATTAACTTGTCTTATAGACAAGGAAATGGCTCAAGAACTTTCCCAAGTTTTGCTGGGTTGGGCAGTGATTAGTTTCAGGATCAAGTTCCTTTGCTCATCCATGGCTTGGGGGCTGACCTGGGTTTGGAAGGGTGTAATTGAGACCAGTAGGAGTCAGTCAGAGGCTGATATCCTGGAAAACCATCCTAAAGCCTAGCTGGCAGTATGTAGTTTAGCCTGGCCTGCTTCTTGGATGTCCTTCCACCTGGGATTGGGCACTTATTGGAGCTCACATCTACCAGCTCCTTTCTCTTTTTAGCCCTCTGTCATGAAAGCTTGAGAAGCAGACATACAGCCTAAAAAACCCACATCTGAGGTGGAGGTGTTAGGAACCTACTAGTGAGGCAGCTGTGAGAACTTAGACATGTGTTAGTGCTGGTGGCTCAGGGCCAAGTGAAATCCCAGGCTCCAATCATGTGTCTAACCTCTGTAAAAGTTGGCTGACTGAAAAAAAATGGAACAGGAAAATCAGAAATGCCTGTACACTTTTCCTTGTTGCAGTTGGTACTGAGATGAAGTTCAATTCCACTCAAGTTCCAGTAATGTTAGGGAGATCCTTTAATATTATTTGGAAACCCAGACACATGGTTTTGCCATTTGTAAGCTCTCATGAGTCATCACCGTACTCCACTCACTTATGAGATGAGAATGGCTTTCCTAGCTGGAGGTTGCCTTTGTGTGGATCATTGGTTGGTTGCATTTCCAGAAGAAAGTAAAATGTTTACGGCTTAGATGTTAACTTGGACATCGGGACAAAAAGGGTACAGAATAACACACTGTTGCTCTGTGAAAACTGGAATGTAGTTATCTTGCTTCTGGGAAAATGTCATATCTTAGTCATCGACCAAGGTTACAAATTGCTACAAATAGACATAAACTTTGTTCTACTGCAACCTCTTTATGAAAAATAATGACACCAAGAAAGGGTGGAGGTTGGAAGAGGGGAGGTGCTTGGAACTGACAATATTGAGTTATTTCCAGAGAACTGCAATGTGTTCTGCTTGAAAAAAGGAAGTTGGGCTGTGATAATATAATTCTGGATTCTATGGAATGTTGTAGCTCAGAGAGGCAAGAGATAAAAGACAGAGAAACAATACAGTGGTGAGTTTCAGGGGTTTTATTTTATACTAGTGGCCTGATGCACGAAATTCATGCATAGGGGGGGGGGGAAGTCCCTCAGCCCGGCCTGCACCCTCTCCAATCTGGGACATCCCTCTCACAATCTGGGACCTCTGGCTCCTAACCACTCACCTGCTTGCTTGCCTGATTGCCCCTAACCATTCTGCCTGCCAGCCTGATCGCCCCCAACTGCCCTCCCTGCCAGCCTGCTTTCCCCAACTCCCCCCCCCCCGCCAGCCTGATCATCCCCAAGTGCCCTCCCCTCCTGGCCTGATCACACCTAACCACCTCTGCCTCGGCCCCGCTACTATAGCTTTGTCTGGAAGGACGTCCAGAAGGTCTCCTGGTCTAATTAGCATATTACCCTTTTATTAGTATAAATTAAAACATCATTTTGTTACAAACATGGTCTGAATGTGTATTCCATCCAAAAGAAGAGTATTATATTTCTGTGCATCAAAATGGAAACATGCTCATTAGGTTGTGCTTTATATTATCTGAAAAAATACCAAGTGCTCCTCATCATACCCTTTGTCCTAAAAGTCTTGCAAAATAATTCCAGAAAGCTATGCCAGCAATTAATGGCTCTTTAGCAAGAGGGAAATAGATAGCCACCAGAAACTACCT
>NW_005871050.1:2609764-2617301 GCF_000147115.1 Myotis lucifugus | reverse complement strand
GTCCATGCCCCATTGCTCTGTGTTCAAACATGTTTCTTCAATAACAGATCAGTGTGGGTGAGTTAGAGAGCCATGGAGCCATAGGCATATTTTATGTAGATTTACCCTCCTTTATATAGTGGTTTGTTATTCAACACAAAATCAGCCACCATAGCAACCTCAGGATCACAAAATACTTATTGTACCTCTGAGAGACTGATCATCATCTTGCAAAGCTGTTGAAGTTCATCTTTGCCCTATGTGAACTAGAGAGCTGCATGGAAAGAATGCTTCTTTCTTTCTGGTGTGATCTTAATGTCCCATTAATGCACCATGTGCATTAAGTAAGTTGACTAGCAGGCAGATTTGCTCCTCTCTCAAGGTTTTTGATTTTCATTTCCTTAATGATTTAAAAACTTGTTCCTCGGACAGGGCACAGTGGCACTGTGCTGGGCCTGGCTTCCTTTGCTGCCAAAGTGCAGACCCTCTGTCATGTAACATAACAAGGCCTTTGAGCCTAACTGGTGAGGGAAACAGTAATGAGCTCCAGCTGTGGAGTACAGGCTCCAAGGAACTGGAGGGGAGCCCAATTGGAGAATTTCAGGTTGAGTCTGGGAAGCCTCCTCTTTTGGTATCTTCCCCCCTTTCCTACCTTCACTCCCTGTTTTGTTATCCAGAGCCTAGGGCTAAACTCCAGCTGGTGTCCCTGCTTCCAAAAACTCATTGGAACCTGTAAGTGTCCTTCAAGTGCTGGACATGGCAGACTCCACACCCACAGGACTTGGCTTTCACCTGTTTAAGGCCCTGTAGTGGAGTGCAGATAATCAGGGTCTCTGAAAAATAAAAGAAAATCCCTGATTTGCAGTATGTAAAGATTTGTAGGGTCTGCAAATATTCCCATAATAGCCCAATTTCAAACAACCAACAGCTTAACAATTGGCCCTCAAAACTCCTTGAAATGTAACAAATGGCTCAAGCACACTGTCACCCCAGGTTATCTCATTTGCTATCCCTAGCCAATCTCACTGATAGGTTGGTGTTCTCAACCTCATATAACAGAAGAGGAAGCAGGCCCAGAAGATTGAATGCAGAGATTCTCAAACTTTACTGTGCATATGAATCACCCAGGGATCTTGTTAAAGGGAGAACCTGTGATTCTGCATTTTTAACAACTCCCATGTGGCAAGTTTCCACAGTTAATTAAAGCTGCAGTTAACCTCTGGGGAAGAAGGGGAGAAGGCTAAAAGATGGTCTCTCACAACTGGAAAGTCATACTCTGCCTCCTCCTCCAAGCCACACCATTTCCTCGATCAATTTCACTCCTGAAATGTTCAGGGACCCTAGTAGACCTTTCCAGCAGTCACTGGCAAAGGACTTTAGGGCAAAACATAGACCATCCTTTCATGGAAAAGTGGGGCTATTTTTCTCTCCAATATCACAGGTTAGTAACATGCCACAAGGCAGAACTTTGATTGATTCAGGTATACATGACCTAATCCTAATCGTATAAGGCAACCCCTCTCTGTTCTTGAGTTTGGTCACATTATTTGACTTTAGAGTATGACACCCCTAGGAATTTGCTCAAATTCCATATTTTCACTCCTCTCTGAGTCTTAGAGGAAAACCTGTTGCTGCATATTGTAGAGGAACCAAAAATTGATGCTATTTTCTGTCCACCTGACAATTATAAACTTGAGGGCTAAAATTAGTAACCTAGACAATAATTACAAGTGAGTTAATATGGGCCCTGCTTTCACTCTAATTCATCACCAAATAATGAATATGTAAGTATTGGAGAGATGACTGAGAAACCCAAGCTAAGGAGACTCTGTGCCTGTAATGGTGCTAAATTCTGAGGACAGATGACAGTATTCCTGACCTCAGAGAGCACGAAATCTTGTCAGGCAATGCATTTATATGAAACAGTTAGGGTATGAGTCATTATATAGTACAAAATCCAACTGTGCAGTAGGATTTACGTTATGTTTCTTGTACAGAATGCTGAAATATATATGGGCAGGGCTGCTGTCTAGACTGCCAGAGCACAATTTCCAAGATAATGTTCTTCATTCCTGTTTTAAGACTTTCATTCAATTGGGCAATCAAAAGATTCAAATGTATCCATGATACTTTCTAGTTAAGGAAACACATGAGCAAAGGATTATTTTCTTTCCCTTGGAGATTGTCTCATAATCAAAACCATCTTTCTAATAAAATGATTTTATCCTGATACTCAGCTCCAATTCTTTTTTTTTACTTTCTTCACCTGTGACTCTTGATGATACATTTACTCACTGCCAAAATATATGTTTGCAGTTATAGAGACACAATCTTAACTGTCTCTCTCCTTTTCTTTATCACCCTACCCAATTCCATTCTGCATCTGGTACAGGAATAGCTTTCTGTTACAGGGAAAGATAGTGCACAGACACATATCTTCCTCTTCCTATCTATGGAAATTCTCCTCATCCTCTAGGGAACAATATGAAATGTCATTGTCTCTGGGAAGCCTTCCCCAACCCCCAGAGTAAGTTGGAAATTGTTATATTTTCCTCTGGTCAGAAATCTTGTGACCCTCTTCTTAATAGTAGCTTATATTTCATTCTGCCCTTTCCTACCTTAGCTCCAGCTAGGATGTAAGGTTTTAAGGCTGTTAGGTCAATAATACTTACTGGTATAATTATCAATTACTTAACACCTACTAAGTACCAAGCATTTTATAAGAATGTGTTTAAAACTGCAAAATAATTCTGTCAGAGGTGTAGTCATCCCATTTCACTGAGACTCAGAGAGGTCCGGCAACTCTCCTGGGATCTCCCAACTAGCAATACTTTTAGTCTGACCCAAAGCCCACATTCCTTTATCACACTCCCCAGCCATATGCTTTTCTTGAAGGCATCTAGCTAGAGTAAGTGATCAATACTAGGTGTACCAGTTAATAATGCGGATTTTTTTCAATAGATGGAGTTACACATATGTTGATATATATGCAATTTGATATGTATGCTATTTTGTTGTATTGACAGCAAGCTTCAAAACTTCATATGTCAAATTTTCTGAAGGTGTTAACATCAGAGATATTTTAACACTTAAAATGTTGAATTTCGTGCCAAAAAAAAGAGAATTTGCAGGAAGTTTTAATTCATTACTTTATTTTGAAGAAAAGGTTATCGTATACTTTGGGAAGCTTATGGTGAACATGCTCCATCTCAAGATATTTGTGAATGCTGGTTTAAACACTTTAAAAGTGATTATTTCTATGTGAAAGACAGAGAATATCCAGGTCAACTGAAAAAGTTTGAAGACCAAAAATTACAAGCATTATTGGATGAAGATGCATGTCAAACTCAAAAACAACTGTCCTACTTGTACTCACATCTTGAGAGCAAACTTCACTCCAGACATTAACTTCTGTGGAGGTCCATTAAGTGATTGGTTAAAGAAAAGAAAAGAAAAGAAAAGAAACTCTGCAAAAGAATGCAACATAATACAAAGAAGGGAAAAATATTCGGAGCATCATTTTTTTTATATAAGCCAGGAAAAAATTAGAAACATTATAGTGATGAGGAAAATAAATTTTCCTAAATGTTTATCCATCTATTAAGCAGAACAGTTGCATTTTTCATCTCAAATATTTGTGGCTTTCCTATAGGAATATGTTAGTTTTGCTTTTGCTTTGCTTAGGAGACCAATACATGATGTAGATATTCCTCATGGAAGATGATGAACATTATCTAGGGAAACATGGTTGTGTTGTAGCTTTCAGTGATGCCCTTGTTGTTTTTCATGTATGGGTTTTTATGCACAGTCAATGACTTAGTGCCATATTTCAAGTATAGGAGGATTTAAGAGTCAGACAACCTTGGTTTCTAGTTCCGGTTCTGATATTTATTTGCTGTGTGACCTTAGATAAGTCATGTACCTCTTTGAGTCTGTTTCCTTATTTGTTCAATGGTGAGTCAAAGTACTATTCTGCCTATTTCACCTCAGTGAATCAAACTATTATGAGAATCAAAGATGAAATGAATAGAAAAAAGCTTTAATCCCTGTAAAAATGAAATAAAAAGAGGTTATTACTGTTAAAGGACACCTGAAGAATATGCTCTGATGGTCTTCAAAAACTATAAACCATCAGGAAAGATGCTAAATGGGGACAGAGGAAAAATAGCGATGAGAGAAAAATGAGAAAAAACAGAAGAGAAAGAAGATCTATGATAGAAAGCACAAGCTCCGAGAAGTATCTTAACCTCCTCACCACCACTTATTACAAACCTAACAATAGTGAACCTCTAAGTGGTGGATAATAATGTTATAGTATAATGGTTAAGAGCTTTAGGAAAAGGAATTCTGATTCTGGTGCACTGCAATTGTCAAGGTATTGGGATTGGGGAAAAGGAAGTAACACTTATTGAGTGCCTACCACAGGCAAAGCATGGAAGCCACATGCTTTGCATACATGATTTTATGTAATCCTATCAAGAAACTTGCCAAGTTTGGATCTTAACCCCATTTTACAGATGAGGAAATTGATTTGTGAATGTTCTGTGCCTCCTGCTAGCTAGCACAAAGAACTGAACTATCTATCCCTACCAGTTCCTTTCTTCCACATGAGGGGCATAAATCTTTACATGTGTCTATCTATGTTCTCATCTTTAATTACACCTTAAGTAATCTCTCCATATATATATATATATATATATATATATATATATATATAGATATATATATATATACACACACACACACACACACACACACACACACACACACACACACATCTCTGTGCTTTTACACACCCCTTTTTTACTGCTTTACTTATTTTTTTAAAATATATATATATTTTAAATATTTTATTGATTTTTTACAGAAAGGAAGGGAGAGAGATAGAGTTAGAAACATCGATGAGAGAGAAACATCGATCAGCTGCCTCCTGCACATCTCCCACTGGGGATGTGCCCGCAACCCAGGTACATGCCCTTGGCCGGAATCGAACCCGGGACCCCTCAGTCCGCAGGCCGACGCTCCATCCACTGAGCCAAACCGGTTTCGGCTAAAATATATTTTTATTGATTTCAGAGAGGAAGGGAGAGGGAGAGAGATAGAAACATCAATGATGAGAGAGGATTATTAATCGGCTGCCTCCAGCTCACCCCTACTGGGGATCGAGCCCGCAACATGGGCATGTGCCCTTGCCTGGAATCAAACCCCAGACCCTTCAGTCCTCAGACTGATGCTCTATCCACTGAGCCAAACCAGGTAGGGCTACTTCTAAATATCATACAATTACCTCAAGAAAAGTTGCTTGACCTTAATTTCTTTGAGCCATGGTTTATTCATCTATAAATTGGGACAACTCACAGGCTACATGTGAGGTTTAAATTTGATGATGCATGTGAAAGCATATTGTAACCTATAAATCTATAATCTCCAAATTTAAATGTAAGATATTAATTACTATTCTCTAAAGAATATTCATTATTGGAGAAATATATTTAGTGAAGTACCATAGGGCTTTGTCCTTATCCATACTCTATTCAAATATGTATCAATACTGGAAAAGTATCTGAAGACCCCAGCTGTGCCATAACATAATGGCAGTGGCAGCATGTAAGCAGAGGCTGGCCAGCCCATATGTCAGCTTTGTGGGAGGTGAGTTTCCTGTAGGGTTTCATAAGTAGACAGTATCAAACAGAGCACAGACTCTGATTAACAGTGGTTAAGAGTCAGACACCTAAGGCTGAAACCTGGATTTGACCTTGGTAAGTTATTTAACTTTCTGTGCCTCAATTTTCTGATCTGTAAAGTGGAGATAATAATCCTGACTTTAAGGGATGTTTTGATGTTTGAATGAATTAATATTGAATTGAATGAGTTAATAAAACATGCAAAAAATTTTAAAACAGTCCCTGGCCTAGAAATAACTATTATGTGTTAGTTATTATTTTCTGAAAGTCACTTGGAAGTTCAAATTTCTGTAGACATAGAAAATGGTGTTTCATCATTTTTGCAAGGTCATTTTGTATATTTGAAAAATATATATTTTTAAAAAATCTTTATTTTTGAGAGTATTACATATGTCCTCCTTTTCTCCCCCTATTACTCCCTCCACCCAGTTCCAGGCCTTCCTCAGTCCTTCATCACCCTATTGTCTATGTCCATAAGTAATGCATATATGCATATAAGATCTTTGTTTAATCTCTTCCCGCTCCCCTCACCCCCTTCCTTTTGAGAATCATCAGTCTGTTTTATTTTCATGCCTCTGATTCTATTTTATTCATCAGTTTATTTTGTTCATTAGATTCCTTGTTCATTTATTTTGATTTTCAGATTCAATTGTTGATATATATATATATATATATATATATATATATATATATATAGCCATTTTATTGTTCATATGTTTTATTTCTCCTCCTCCTCTTCCTCCCCTCCTCCTCCTCCTCCTTCTCCTCCTCCTCTTCCTCCTTCTTCTTCTTCTTCTTCTTCTTCTTCTTCTTCTTCTTCTTCTTCTTCTTCTTCTTCTTCTTCTTTTCTTCTTCTTCTTCTTCTTCTTCTTCTTCTTCTTCTTCTTCTTCTTCTTCTTCTTCTTCTTCTTCTTTCACATTTTATTTATTTTTTAAAATATTTTTTCCTTTTATTGAATAAGATATTACAAATGTGTCCTTATCTCCCCAATATCCCCTCATCCCCCCAATCCTGCCCTCACCATCACCCCCTGATGTCCACATCCATCACTTATGCTTATATGCATGTATACAAGTCCTTTGGTTGATCTTTCCCCCTCACCCCTCCCCTCCCCTGCCTTCCCTCTGAGTTTTGAGCATCTGATCGATGTTTCTTTGTCTCTACATCTGTCTTTGTTCATCGGCTTATGTTGTTCATTATAATCCACAAATAAATGAGAGCATGTGATATTTATCTTTCTCTGACTGACTTATTTCACTTAGCATAATGCTCTCCAGCTCCATCCATGCTGTTGCAAATGGTAGGAGTTCCTTCCTTTTTACAGTTGCATAGTATTTCATTGTGTAAATGTGCCAAAGTTTTTTAATCCATTCATCTGCTGATGGGCACTTAGGCTGATTCCAAATCTTAGCTATTGTAAATTGTGCTGCTATGAACATAGAGGTGCATATATCCTTTCTGACTGGTGTTTCTGGTTTCTTGGGATATATCCCTAGAAGTGGGATCACTGGGTCAAATGGAAGTTCCATTTTTAGTTTTTTGAGGAAACTCCAAACTGTTCTCCACAGTGGCTGCATCAGTTTGCATTCCCACCAGCAGTGAACGAGGGTTCCTTTTTCTCCGCATCCTCACCAGCACCAGTCATTTGTTGATGATAGCAATTCTGACAGGTGTGAGTTGGTACCCCATTGTTGTTTTGATTTGCATCTCTCAGATGATTAGTGACCTTGAGCATGTTTTCATATGTCTCTCAGCCTTATGTATGTCCTCTTTCAAAAAGTGTCTATTTATATCCTTTGCCCATTTTTTGATTGGGTTCTTTATCTTCCTTTTGTTAAGTAGTATGAGTTCCCTATAAATGTTGGAGATTAAA
>NW_005871050.1:2585197-2609664 GCF_000147115.1 Myotis lucifugus | reverse complement strand
TCATGCAGTGGGGTTTTCTTGTTGTTTTGTTGATGGTTTCTTTTGCTGTGCAGAAGCTTTTATTTTGATATAGTCCCATTTGTTTATTTTTCCTTTAGTTTCCATTGCCATAGGAGCTGTGTCAGTGAACAAATTCCTTCAGCATATATCTGAGATTTTGCTACCTGTGGATTCCTCTAATAATCTTATGGTTTCCCATCTTATGTTTAAGTCCTTTATTCATTTTGAGTTTATTTTTGTGTATGGTGTAAGTTGGTGGTCTAGTTTCATTTTTTTGCATGTGTCTGACCAAATTTCCCAGCATCATTTATTGAAGAGACCGTCTTGACTCCACTGCATGTTCTTGCCTCCTTTGTCAAATATTAAGTGAGCATAGTGGTTTGGGTCAATTTCTGGGTTCTCTATTCTATTCCATTGGTCTATATGTCTGTTCTTGTGATAGTACCAGGCAGTTTTGAGAACAGTGGCTTTGTAATACAGCTTGATATCTGGTATTGAGATCCCTACTACTTTGTTCTTCTTTCTCAGGATCGCAGCAGTTATTCGGATTTGTGTTTTTTTTTCCAGATGAATTTTTGTAGAGTTCTTTCTAGATCTGTGAAATATGCTGTTGGTATTTTAATGGGGAGTACATTGAATCTATAGATTGCTTTGGGTAGTATGGACATTTTGATGATGTTGATTCTACCAATCCATGAACATGGTATGTTCTTCCATCTGTTTATGTCTTCCTCTATCTCTTTTTTCAGTGTCCTATAGTTTTCTGGGTAGAGGTCTGTTACCTCCTGGATTAAGTTTATTTCTAGGTATCTTAATTTTTTTGGTGCAATGGTAAATGGGATTGTTTTTTTAAATTTATCTTTCTGTAAGTTCACTATTGGCATATAAAAATGCCATAGATTTCTTGGCATTAATTTTGTATCCTGCTACATTGCCAAATTCATTTATTAGGTCTCATAGTTTTTTGATGGAGTCTTTAGGGTTTTCTAAGTACAGTATCATGTCATCTGCGAATAATGACAACTTTATTTCTTCTTTTCCAACTTGGATGCCTTTTATTTCTTCTTCTTGTCTGATCACTTTGGCTAGCACTTCCAGTACTATGTCGAACAGGAGTGGTGAAAGTGGGCATCCCTGTCTTGTTCCTGTTCTTAAGGGAAATCGTTTTAGTTTTTGCCCATTGAGTATGATGTTGGCTGTAGGTTTGTCATATAAGGCTTTTATTATGTTGAGGTATGATCCTTCTATTCCCATTTTGCTGAGCGTTTTTATCAGAAAAGGGTGTTGGACTTTGTCAAATGCCTTTTCTGCATCAGTCGATATGATTATGTGATTTTTGTCTCTCAACTTATTTATGTGATGTATCATGTTTACTGATTTGCAGATATTGTACCAGCCTTGCATTCCTGGAATAAATCCCACTTGATCATGGTGTATGATCTTTCTAATGTAATGCTGGATCTGGTTTGCTAGAATTTTGTTGAGGATTTTAGCATCTATGTTCATCAGGGATATTGGCCTGTAATTCTCTTTATTTGTGGTGTCTTTATCTGGTTTTGGGATTAGGGTAATGCTGGCTTCATAGAAAGAGCTTGGATGTGTGCCTTCCTCTTGAATTTTTTGAATAGTCTGAGAAGGATTGGCTTTAGTTCTTTGAATGTTCGGTAAAACTCCCCTGTGAAGCCATCTGGTCCAGGGCTTTTTTTCTTGGAAGCTTTTTGATTACTGTTTCAATTTCATCAGTAGTTATTGGCCAATTCAGGTTTTTTGATTCTTCCTGATTGAGTTTTGGAAGCTTGTATTTTTCTAGGAATGTGTCCATTTCATCGAGGTTGTCCAGTTTGTTGGAGTAGAGTTGTTCATAGTATTTTTTAACAATCCTTTGTATATCAGTAGGATCAGTTGTTACTTCACCCCTTTCATTTCTGATTTTGTTTATTTGGGTCCTCTCTCTTTATTTCTTGGTGAGCCTGGCGAGAGGTTCATCAATCTTGTTAATCCTTTTAAAAAACCAGCTCCTGGTTTCATTGATCTTTTGTATTGTTTTTTTGGACTCTATGTTGTTTATTTCTGCTCTGATCTTTATTATTTCCTTCCTTCTGGATACTGTGGGCTTTTCCTGTTGCTCTCTTTCTAACTCTTTGAGTTGTAGGGTTAGATCATTTATTGCCAGTTTTTCTTGTTTTTGAGGTAGGCCTGTAGAGCTATGAACTTCCCTCTCAGGACTGCTTTCACTGTGTCCCATAGATTTTGAATTGTTGTGTTTTCATTGTCATTTGTTTCCAGGATGCTTTTTATTTCTTCTTTGATCTCTCTGGTAACCCAGTCATTGTTTAATAGCATACTATTTAGCCTCCAAGTGTTTGATTTTTTTTCAATGTTTTTATTGTAGTTGATTTCTAATTTTATGCCATTGTGATCTGAGAAGATGCTTGTTATGATTTCTATTCTCTTGATTTTGAAGAGACTTTGCCTGTGTCCTAATATATGTTCTAGCTTTGAAAATGTCCCATGTGCACGGAGAAGAATGTATATTCTGTAGCTTTGGGGTGAAATATTCTGAAGATGTCAATTAAGTCCATCTGATCTAGTGAGTCATTTAGGATTGCTGTTTCTTTGCTGATTTTTTGTTTAGAGGATTTATCCAGTGGTGTCAGTGGGGTATTAAAGTCCCCTACTATGACTGTATTGCTATTGATCTCTCCTTTGATATCTTCCAGAAGTTGTTTTATGTATTTGGGTGCTCCTGTATTGGTTGCATATATGTTTACCAGAGTTATATCTTCTTGTTGAATTGCTCCCTTTAGTATTATATAGTGGCCTTATCTCTTGTTATGGCCTTTACTTTGAGTTCTATTTTGTCAGATATAAGTATCACAACCCCAGCTTTTTTCTCATTTCCATTTGCCTGGAAAATTTTTTTCCATACCTTCAGTCTCAGTCTGTGTGAATCCTTTGTTCTGAGGTGGGTCTCTTGCAGACAGCAGATATATGGGTCATGTTTTCTTATCCATTCAGCTACCCTGTGTCTTTTGATTGGATCATTTAACCCATTTACATTTAATGTTATTATTGAAAAGTACTTGTTTGTGGTCATTTTTATTCTTAATGTTTGTGTTTCTTCTTCTCTTTCTGTTTCTTCTTTTTACAGCAGTCCCTTTAGCATTTCTTGCATTGCTGGTTTGGTGGTAATAAACTCTCTTAGCCCTTTTTGTCTGTGAAGCTCCTGATGCCACCTTCAATTTTGAATGATAGCCTTGCTGGGTATAGTATTCTTGGATTTATTCCCTTGCTTTGCATCACTTTGTATATTTCATTCCTTTCCCTTCTTGCCTGGTGTGTTTCTGTTGAGAAGTCAGCTGATATTCTAATAAGAGTTCCCTTGTAGGTAACTTTCTGTCTCTCTCTGGCAGCCTTTAAGATTCTTACTTTGTCATTGGTGTTTGCCAATTTAATTATGATGTGTCTTGGTGTTGGTCTTTTGGGTTTCATCTTGTTTGGCACTCTATGTGCTTCTTGGACTTGTGTAGTTTTTTTCTTGCCAGTATCAGGGAAGTTTTCTGTCATTATTTCTTTGAACAGGTTTTTTATTCCTTGCTTCTCCTCCTCTCCTTCTGGTACCCCTATTAAGCACATGTTGTTTCGTTTTGCATTGTCCCAAAGCTCCCTTAGGCTCTCCTCTTGCTTTTTAAGTTTTTTTTCCAGTTGCTCCTGTGTTTGTGTGTTTTTTACTACCTTGTCTTCTAATTCGCTGATGTGGTCCTCAGCCTCTTCTAGTCTGCTGTTTAAGCCTTCCATTGTGTTCTTTATTGCAGCTATGTCGTTCTTCATTTCCGCTTGGTTCCTTTTCATGTTGGTGACATTCTCATTCAGCTCCTTATAATTCTCACTGAGTTGTGTGTATTTGTCATCCAGTCATTTGAGCATCCTTATAACCATTACTCTGAATTCTTTCTCTGATAAGTTAGTAGCCTCAATTTCATTTAACTCCCTTTCTGGTGATTTCTCTTTTTCTTTCCTTTGTGGATTGCTTTTTTGTCTTCCCATGTTTTGCTCTAATGTTTTAATTGTAGTTCCAATTTCTTTGCTACCCAGTTTCTTTAGGTTATGGTGCTACTGGTGTGACCTCTCAGGTCTCCTGGGTTTGGTAGTCTAGTGTAGATCCCTACTTGAGCTATTTGGGTTCTCTTGATGTAGGCCTGAGAGCTGGAAAGGCACAACTGAGGTGTATAGAAATCAGCAGCCATGGAGGCGGTGTTCCAATTTTTGCTCTTTTATGCCCTTGGTTGAAATCACGCGTGCCCCACAGGGACTCACAGTGGCACCCAGGAACTGTCTATTGGGGTGGTGGGGCTCAGGAAGCCTGCGTTCTGGCAAAGCGTGACTGTGGTGTCCAGAGTTCTGTATTTGTGGGGTGGACAGACTCAGCTTTTGCTGCTGCCTCCGTGGTTGGATACACGCGATCCCAACAGCAGCTCACAAGGCACCTGTGGTGTGTTTGCCAGCAGGGTGTACTGACAGACTCTGAAGGGCCCTGACACTGAAGCCACTGGATTGCAGTGTCTGTGGTCAGGTATCCCAGAAGAGGGAATTCAGCGTTTCTACAGCCCAGCAGTGCACCCCTGTTTGTTTAAGTGTGTGACCAGCAGGGCTCGCAGCGGGGCCCCAGGGCTGCCTGTGGAGCGGTGGTCTTGGGAGACCTGCATGCTGGAAAAGCATGCAACTGTAGTGTCCAGAGTTCTGCAGCTGTGGGGTGGGGAAACTCAGTTTTTGCTGATGCACCTTTGGTGGATAGGCCTGGATTCCCAGTGGTGGTACACAGGAGCACCCGCAGTGAGTTTGCTAGCGCAGGTGCACTGAAGCACTCTGAAGGGCCATGGCATGCTTAATAGAGGTGTCTTTGGGCTGGTATCCAGGATGGGTGAATTCAGAATTTCTACTGCCCAGGGGAGTGCGTCCCTATTAGTCCAAGATCAGACCCAGCAGAGGCTCACTGCGGCTTCCCAAAGTGCCCTGTGGATAGATGGGCTCAGGGGGAGTGAGCAACTGTGGCAGTGCAGTTCGCTGGTGCTGAGCTCTGATGCACTCTGAGGGGCCCTGGTGCTGAGGGGCCCTGGCGCTGAAATTGCACAGCTGGGTGTGTGTGGGCAGTTATTCAGGCGGAGGGAATTCAGAATTTCTACTGGGGGGAAGTGCACCTGTGTCTGTACAAAATCACACCCAGCTGAGGCTCACAGTGACTCCTAAGAGAAATCTATGGAGTGGTGTGCCTCGGAGACCTGCACGCTGGAGATGCTCGAATGCGATGTCGGAGGTCTGCCGCTGGGGAGGGGGAGGCTGCACTTACTGCTGTGGGCGGGCGCGGTGCTCCTTTAGTGGTGGAGATCCCAGGGTCTGTGAGTCTGCAAGTCTGCGGGCGGGTGGGCAGTGTCCCAGGCCTGTCTGGGTGGTGGTGCTGATGAGTTCCTAGAAGAGGCCGCTCTCCCCTTTAAGATGGCGTGGGCTCCATGCCCGAGTCCCGCAGTCAGGGGAGTGCCACAGCGGTGGTAGTCTCTCCCTGTCCCCAAGAGCCTGTTCTGCCAGCCTCTGCTGCTCCTGCCGGATTTAACTGTCCCTCACTCACTCACACACACAACACACACATCCACTCACTCTCCTTTCATCCCCTCACTCACTCACTTCCTATCCCTCACCTCTGTCCTTCCAGCCTCCATCTTTTCCTCCTCCTCCTCCTCCTCCTCCTCCTCCTCCTCCTCCTCCTCCTCCTTCTTCTTCCTCTTCTTCTTCCTCTTCTTTTTTATGTAATACTTGTTTGGTGATGATAAACTCCTTTAGCTTTTTCTTGTCTGTGAAGCTCTTTATATGACCTTCAATTCTAAATGATAGCTTTGATGGGTAGAATAATCTTGGTTGTAGGTTCTTGCTTTTTATAACTTTGAATGTTTCTTGCCACTTCTTTTTGGCCTGCAAAGTTTCTGTTGAGAAATCCGCTGAGAGTCATATGGGTGCTCCCTTGTAGGAAACTAATTGCTTTCTCTTGCTGCTTTTAAGATTCTCTCTTTGTCTTTAACCTTTGGCATTTTAATTATGATGTGTCTTGGTGTGGGCCTCTTTGGGTTCTTCTTGTTTGGGACTCTTGCACTTCCTGGACTTGTAAGTCTCTTTCATCAGATAGGGGAAGTCTTCTGTCATTATTTCTTCAAATATGTTTTTAATATCTTGTTCTCTCTCTTCTCCTTCTGGTACCCCCATAATGTGACTGTTGATATGCTTTGAAGTTATCGTAGGGGCTCCTTACACTATCTTCATATTGTTGGATTCTTTTTTCTTTTTGTTCTTCTGGTTGGGTGGTTTTTTCTTCCCTCATATTCCAAATGATTGATTTTATTCTTGGAATCCTTTACTCTATTGTTGATTCCCTGTAAATTATTCTTTATTTCAGTTAGTGTATACTTAATTTCTGACTAGTCCTTTTTCATGTCTTTGAAATTCTCACTAAGATTCTGGAAATTCTCATTAAGCCCCTTGAATCTCTCATTAGGATCTTTGAGCTTCATTATAACCATTGTTTTGAACTCTGTATCTAATAGTTTGTTTGCTTCTGTTTCATTTAGTTCTTTTTCTGGAGATTTCTTCTATTGTTTCATTTGTGACACATTTCTTTGTCTCCAAATTTTGGCTGCTTCCCTGTGTTTGTTTATATGTATTAGGTAGAGCTGCTATGTCTCCTGGACTTGGTAGAGTGTCTTGTGTAGTTAATGTCCTGTAGGGCCCAGTGGCTCAGCCTCCCCAGTCACCTGAGCTGGGCACTCTAAATGTGCCCCTGTGTGGGCTTTGTGTAGAGTCTTGTAGTTGAGCCTTGATTTCTGTTGGCATCACTGGGAGGAATTGACCTCCAGGCCTATTGGCTGTGAAGACCAGCTGTGACTACAGCAGAATACCTGCTGTGCAGGAGACACCCCTATGGAGCAGGACTTGTTTCAGTGGGGCTTTGGTGCTCACTGAGTCTGCCTCTTGAGTAGGTCACTTATGGATGTGTAGAGTTTCAATCTGGTATGGTCTGAAGCTGTCCACTGTGTTCACTGGCTCTGGGGCCTCCAGGAGGTGCAAAGTCAGCCACTTACCTGAGGCCACCTAGCAAAAGCTACAGAACGATCTGCAGTTGGCTGCTATCTACATTCTACTTGGAAGTGCCAAGGTGAGGCCAAGCTGTGAAGCAAGGCAGGCTGGTGCTAGTGCCAGGTCTTGTGCCTCTTATTGGTAGGCATAGGGTACATTGACACCAGTTGTTTCCTGTTTGAGATATTTTAGAAAAGTCTGAAGCCTGAACCAGGGTAGGTCATTCATATGGAAAAGCTACTGCAAACAGCTTGGGTGGGACTGCAAATTTGATGGGTTGGGGTCTCAGGAAATCACCAGGGTGGAGCGATCAGCGTGAGCTCTGCTGATTGAAACTCATATATGGCTGCCAGACAGCTCTGTGATGTGGTATGTAGGTCCCAGCACAGGAACAATGACCCTTAAGGGCACCCTTGTCTTGTTGAAAACTGTCTCTGAGTTCCACCTCAATGCCAGACAATCCAGTTCTTACCCATATGTCCCTGGTTCCCCCAATTCCACTTCCCAGCACTGACTTTCAAAGGGAGCAGGATTGTGTAAGTTCATGCACTGGCCCTTTAAAAAGAGCTGCCTGTGACTCCAGCAGCCTGTGTGTCACTCAGCCACAATACCCACTGGTTTTAATTGCCTGAAGTTACGGGGATGTCTCTTCTCAGCTCTAGAACCCTGAGCAGGGGGTCTGGTGTTGGGCTGGGACACCTTACTTCTCACAGGAGGCCTCCGCAGTGGAAATATCCCTCCAGATTAAAAAAAAAAAACATCACACATGGGTGTCAGAGCAACCTGTTATGCACCTCTGCCCCTCCTACCAGTCTCAATGTGCTTTTTTACTTCTCTAGTTGTAGAATTTCTATTCAGCCAGATTTCAAGCATTTCTGAATGATGGTTGTTCTATAATTTAGTTGTAATTTTGATGTGTTGTGGGAGGCAGTGTGTACCCCTGTTTACCTATACTACCATCTTGGTTCTCTTGAAAAATATTTTCTTAGCACCCAGATTTATAGATCCTTGGTTACCAAAAAATGATTATATGTCATCACAAAGTAAAAATAAGAAGAGTTAATTTCATGTTTCTCAAGAAACAAGAAAAAGTCCAAAGTTATTTGCAAGGTATTCAAGATCTAGTTTACCAGCCCAAGCTCACTTTACAATGCAGTTTTTAGTCTGGCTATTTATTACCTTTGGTCCTTTGCTCATGCTGTACTTTTTTTTCTTTCACTGGAATGTCTGTTTCTTCTGTCTTCCACAGATTCTCTCTGTTCATAGTCTCCAATAGTTAAAAGCCCCAAAACTTCAACCAGAAAGAGTATATGTACCCCTATGTTCATAGCAGCATTATTTACAATAGCTAAGACATGGAAACAGCCTAAGTGTCTGTCAGCAGATGAGTGGATAAAACAAAACAAAACTATGGTACATTTACACAATGGAATATTACACAGCAATAAAAAAGAAGGATATCTTACCCTTTGATACAGTGTGGAGGGACCTGGAGAGTATTATACTAAGCAAAATAAGCCAGTCAGAAAAAGATACTAGTAAGTGTCAGATTATCTCACTTATTTGTGGAATCTAATGAGCAGAAGTGGGCTCACTGGGTAAAACAGAAGTTCCATTTTTAATTTTTTGAGGAAACTCCACACTGTTTTCCATAATGGCTGCACCAGTCTGCATTCCCAAGAGCAGTGAACTAGTGTTTCCCTTTTCTACACTTGTTGTTTGTTGATTTTTTAAATGACAGATGTGAGGTGATATCTCATTGTGGTTTTAATTTGCTCTGATGATTAGTGACAACAATTTTTCATATTGTATTTTTTTCCATGTATAAATTTAATATTTTTATATAGTCAAGTTATCAACCTATACTTACTGGAGATTTTAATTATATATCTTTCTATCTATCTAAATTTACCCATCAAGTTAGCCTTTAGAGAATATTAAATAAAGTGTCTTATAAAGATACTAAATGGAATCTTTATTTTGAAAGAAAGGGGTTTGTTTCTAGGGAATGACATATTAAAAATCATAAGAAATCCCACCATCAGGAAAATGAGTCTGAGTTTAATGCTTTAGTTATTTATGTTTGAACATCATTAAATTATAGTTCAATGTTTTGTGGTATATACTTTAGAGGGGGGGGAATCTATATATCTCTATGTGCCATACATCATTCTAGGCAATATCAAGCATTTCCACATATCTTATAAACTAACATCTAAGGAGTAGGACAATTCTTGAGAAGGGGTGGAGAAGAGTACATGGCAAAACTACATTATTTTTATCTTCCTCCCCTCCTTTTATCTGGGCATGTATTAAAGTTATAATAACAACTAGTCTTAAACTATTATGTCAAGGTCTCTTTGGACAATTAAATAGTTTGGAAATGTTGTACTCTTTCTCAACCTTGAAGTTAATACCACAACTGCCATACTTTGATAACAGTAACTTGTTGATTTTTGAGCTATATAAAACAACTTACTGTTTGATTTTAAGGTATTTTTAAAATATATTTTTATTAATTTTAGAGACAGAAAAAGGGAGCTGGAGAGAGAGAGAGAGAGAGAGAGAGAGAGAGAGAGAGAGAGAGAAAGAAAGAGAGAGAGAGGATGAGAGACAGAGAGAGACAGGGAAAGACAGAGAATGACAGAGAGAAAACATTGATGTGAGAAAGAAACATTGATCAGTTGTCTCTGTTACATATGCACCCTGACTAGGGATCAAACCCACAACCTGGGTATGTGCCCTAACCAGGAATCAAACTGGCAACATTTTGGTGCATTGGACAATGCTCAACCAACTGATCTACACGGGCCAGAGCTGTTTGATGTTTTTAAGAAGAAACCATCAAAGTAGATAATAAGCTCCCCAAACAGTATTTAATCCATGGTAAATGCTTAATAAATGTTAGCTGTGGTTGTTGGTATACTCCTTGATTTTTATTGCTCTTCCACTAACTTGCTGCATGACCTTATCCATGTCATTTCTCTAAGCTTGTTTTTTTTTCCCAACTGCACAGTAAGTGGAGTTGGACTAAATGATATGATATTCTGTGACTCTTTTGGACTGAATTTCCTCAACTTCCACCCCGCTCCACCCATTTTGGCTAGAAAAGTAGAGTGTGCAATACCTTATTTAGGAGATTTCTGGCTGCTCCTCAAGGAGTCCATCCTGATTTTCAGGAGGCTCAAACAAACAAACAAACCAAACAAGAAAAAAAAAGAGGCTCAAATATCATGCTGTGTAATAAAAGACCTGCTCTGGCTCTCTGGCTGAGTGTTATATATATTGAGGTCTGTTCTTGAAGTTACAAATAAAGTACTTTTTCACTTGAAGTGATGAAGAAAGACTTGTAAGGTCGTCTAATCAGGAAGATGGGTGGCTTTGGGGACAACAGTAAACTTTTTTTCTTCTAGTGTGAGGGGAAGTGAGGGGCAGGAAAAAGAAATCCCTAAGTCAGAAAAGTGCTATAAAATTCCCAGAAGCCCTACTGGTGTAGAATAATGCCTGCTACAATTTAGATCCCCCTACTAGCTTGACTCTTCAAAAACTGCAAACTCATAAAATCCTTTGGTAGGGCTTTCCCCTACAATGAGACTTCATCTGCATATTTATAATAAAAGTCATGGAATTTTGAGTCATGGAATTTCTCGGCAGCCATGAGAAACAGTGGTTTTCATAATGAAATACTACAACGAAGAGGTATTAATTTGAGATGGGATGAATATTATCCACTTACTAAGTTAAATGAAGAAATGTTGTCACTCACCAGGGAGTTGGAGTTAATTTTATTCCTTAGGGTAAATATTCCTCTTGATGCTATGGAAAGTAGGGTCTATTTCTTCCCAGTCCTTCTTGGTCCTTTCCTTATACAAAGAGCAGTGGTACAAGAATAGTTCTCAGTATGTTTTAAAATTATTTTGTCTACTTCTGTGATTTAATAGAGTTGCTTTGGAATAAGGGTACATGAAGGAATCAAAGTGGCCATGAGAACAAGCAAAAGCAAATGAAAATTTCATTTCTTTCCCCAGTTCTGTAGTCATCTGACTATGGCTGTTACTTGATATCTCTATAAAATTTTAAAAGTCTCTGCAGTATCTGCCCTGTAAATTAGACAAATACCCATGACCTCAAGTGAACAGCTTCCTTGCAACAGAGCTCACCATGAGCATTTGGAGCATTTCATTATATATTTCAATGGAGAAATAAATTAAAGAAACAAAAAATCTTCAATTAAAGCAAATAAAATTGTTAGGATTAGGATTGACTAGGGGGAAAAATCTAGTCTTTCTGTTCCTTTCTTTTCATTCTGTTTTCTCATCCTAGATGCTTCCTTCTCCCTTGGCATAAAGCAGGTAAAATATGTTTGTGGAGTTAAAAAATAATCAGGATCTCGACATTTATGATGATAAGAGCAAGCCCTTCAATCAGTGATACTAACACCATAAGTACTCAGGCACTCGATCATTAAATGGAGATGATTTTCTGATGCAGGGATTCAGTATGCCGGCCATAGATAATTTAAGCACTAAAGAAGACAAAGGGGCCTCATTTTATATCAAGTCTTCTTTGCTATCATCTACCCTCTGCCTCAGGTTACTCCAAACATGGGCAGTGATTCTTCTCAAGTTCAGAACTCTTTCCAAGCTTTATCTGAAAGGTATTTTTATATAATAACAAGAATGAAATGAGTAATACTACTTGTAAAAAGGAAAATTTTCCATGTGCTATGTGACAAGTGGCAGAAGCTTTTTATGGTATCTCATTTATTCCTTGTATTAAGTCAGGAGATTAACTTATTAATTCTCATTTTATAGTTAGGTAAACTGAGAAACAGGCAAAATATCTTAATTGAGGTTACTCAGCTATTAAGTTGGAATCTACATACAGGGGTATGCAGAATCTATAAGTTCTTTTCTTCACCACTATACAGGCACTGCTCCACAATATCCACTGTGTGTATGTCAGAGGGATGGAAAAGAGCTAGCTTTAATATCAATATCCAATAACACATAAACTAAAGGAGCATTAGTATATAACATACAAAATGAATATTAGGTGCCCTAAATCTCCCCAGAAGAGATGAGAGCTAACTGTCTTGCCTGCTGCCCATCTTTTGAAAACAACCCCCTGAGATGGGCTCTTTCCTTAAAGATCTTGAACTCTAGATAGTTAACCGAACCTTCTTGCTAATCATGCTTCCACTTGTGCAACTTTGGTTTCACTAGCCACTTACACTGATCATTCTCCAATTAGGTTCACTACTCTTCACAATGTGGGAATCATTACTTTCCTTCATTACCCCAAATCTCCACCCTAATCCATTTCTCCCTAGATTGTGGTTTCTGTTACTGCCATCTCTTATATTTTTCTATGTAGAAAAGAATTCTGTGAGGTATGAAATCAGGTTCTTCTGGAGAATTCAAGCTGACCAAATGCAATCTCTTTGCCAAAGGAAACTCATAGAAGTCAACTAGGGGAGTGTTTGAAAAATTAATCTTTGATAATTTGGAGACCTTGGATCTGAAAGCTTGAGTTTCTACAGAAGGAGCTGTGTGGGACCAAAACAGTCCTAGGGATAGTTTTAAAACTTCATTAAGCCATGGCCTGGTAGGTTGGTTGGTTAGAGCATTGTCCCGATATAGCAAGGTTACAGGTTTGATCCCCAGTCAGAGCACATACAAGAATCAGCCAATGAATGCATAAATAAATGGGACAACAAATTCTCTCTCTCTCTCTCTCTCTCTCTCTCTCTCTCTCTCTCTCTCTCTCTCTCTCATTTTTCACACACACACATCAAAAATACTTCATTAAAAGAAAAACTCATAAAAATGCCCAAAAGACCTCAGTTCTTGTTATAGACTTTGTAAAGAAACTTCCTTATGGATCATTCAGTATGGGCAAAGAAAAAGTAGATGGAAAGGACATTTTACATTTAATTAGTTTTGATAGGCAGAATTCTCAGATAGTGTTCAAGATTTTTTTGTTTCCTGGTATATATTCCCTGTGAATTCTCCTCCCCTTGAATGTGGTCAGGGTTTTTGAATATGAAGTGCTTTTACTCCCCTGATCAGGATATATTCTATGGCAAAGGTGAATAAAATTTGCATATGTAATTAAGGCTCCAAATCATTTTACTTTGAGTTAATCAGAAGGGAGAACATTCTTGGTGTGCCTGACCTAATCAGGTGAGGCCTTTAAAGAATTTCCAGGCCTTCCCTAGAAAGAGAGGTTTGAAGTCAGGTAATTGCTTTCCTGCTGGCTTTGAGGAAGCAAACTGTCATGTTGTGAAGAGGGTCACATGGCAGGGACTAGCAAGCTGCCTCTAGGAGCAGTGGGTCTTAGTTCTACAATAAGGATCTGAATTCTCCAATAACCAGTAAGCTTGGAGGAACACCCCAAGTCTCAAGTGAGATTACAGCCTCAGCCAACACCTGGATGTTATCTTGTGAGACCCTGTGTAGAGAAACCAGCTAAACCTTGCCAAACCTTTGACCCATGAAAGCTATGAGATAAAGTCATAGGTGTTGTTTTAAGCCACTAAGTTTGAAGCAATAGAAAACTAAAACAGTAACTTTGCATTTTCTCTCATCCTTTTCAGGTCTATGTGCACACTATGGTACAGGCGTATTGTGTATGCCCAAATGGAGAGAGTGCTATGATCCACTGCACTACTCAAACATATGGTGGGGCAATGATATTCACCTTAAAGAGTAGTTTGGTGGATATGGAGTTAAATCAGTCAAATGTTAAAGATTTATGACCTTGTTGAAGTGATGTTCTGGGGAAATCAATAATACCTAATGTACAGATTCTTTGCTTTAAATCAGGGACTTATAATGTTTCATGATTATACAGCTCCTGTCTTCTATCTTATTCACCAGCTCCCTATCCACTTTATTTTTTCGTGTTTTTAAATTTATATTTATTGTTAAAGGATTATAGATGTCCCCTTTGTTTGTTTGTGTGTGTGTGTGTGTGTGTGTGTGTGTGTTTGTTTTTTTCCATTGACCCCCTCCACCCTGTACCTGCCCCTCCCAGGCCTTCAGCACTCTATTATCTGTGTCCATGGGTTATGCATATATGCATATAAGTTCCTCAGTTAATCACTCCCCTCCCTAGCCCACCCCATCTTCCCTCTGAAATTCATCAGTCTTTCTATGCTTTTATGTCTCTGAATCTATTTTTGTTCATCAGTTTATGTTGTTCATTATATTCTACATATGAGTGAGATCATGTGATACTTATCTTTCTCTGACTGGCTTATTTCGATTAGCATAATACTCTCCAGGTCTATTCATGATGTGGTAATAGTTATTTCTTTTTTACAGCTGTGTAGTATTCCATTGCATAAATGTACCACAACTTTTTTATCCACTCATCTGCTGATGGGTACCTGGGCTGTTTCCAAATTTTAGCTATTGTAAATTGTGCTGCTACAAACATAGGAGTGCATATATTCATTCTAACTGTTGTTTCTGGTTTCTTAGAATATATTCCTAGAAGTGGGATCACTGGGTCAAATGGGAGTTCCATTTTAACTTTTTGAGGAAACTCCATACTGTTTTTCATAGTGGCTGCACAAGTCTGCATTCCCACAAGCAGTGTACTAGGGTTTCCTTTTCTCCACATCCTTAACAACACTTGTCATTTGTTGATTTTACATATCAAGAAACAGAGAGAGAGGACCCAAATAAACAAAATAAGAAACAAAAGAGGTGAAGTAACAACTGATGCCACAGAAATACAAAGGATTATAAAAAATGCTATGAATGACTATATTCCAACCAACTGGACAACCTGAATGAAATAGACATATGAAGCAGGGGGTCCCTCGGGGGTGAGGACGACGGAGCCCCAACGCGCTAGGGTGTCTGCATGCACGACTCCGGGGACCAGGTTCAGTGACGCAGATCTGTTTTATTGTGGAACTACAGGGGTATATATAGCATGAGGGGACCAATCAGAGGGAGACATGTTGCTATAGGCGACCAATCAGAGGGAGATACGTTGCTATAGGCGACCAATGGCTGAAAGGCTGGGGTACTGTGCACGTGGCTCTAAGAGTTAGTTCAGGTGGGCATTACTACTTCCGGGTGTGCCAAGGAAGCATGTCATGGTGGAGTGTGCTCACACCATTGCATCAGCTGCAGCGCTGAGACATACTTCCCGAGCTCTACTACATCTCCCCCTTCCTTTCTAATTAGCGCCAAAGCAAAGGAGTTGTCACTACTCAGAAGGGTGGCCTTATAGACGGGTAAAAGGAGTAGCAGAGGCACGTGCCACTGGAAACTGGGTACTGTCTACACCAACTGGCATGAGAACGCCAGGGTGAGGTATCACAGTCCACAGTCCTTATCTGTGTGCACCCGTGCTATTAGCAGTGATGATAGCACACATTAATAAGAATAACGGTCCTGCCGACGGGTTCCCCTCTGGCGCCATGCACGCGGCTTGGTCTTGTAGAGCCTTGATGTCACCCCAGGTGATGGTGGCAATCTACGGCTCATCGCTGGTGGTGTAGGGTTTGACGTCACGAGCAGGGATCCACGCGGCTTTTGTCACCTTCTGGAAAAATACAAGCAAACCCTCTCCCCTGGGTTAAGAGCGGGTCAGGGCCTTTCCAGGCTCCGGTGAGTGAGTCTCTCCACCGGACCAAAGGAAGAGGTGTTGGTATGTCCTGGAGTCCTCTCCAATGTTTATACATAGGGGTTAATCCATGCTCATCAAAATGAAAATAATTGAGGGTAGTTAAGGCTTGGGTTAGCAGTGTATGAGGATTTCTCCCTATCACTCCCCCTTTTTCTTTAATCAGTTGTGCCTTGAGTTCCTTGTGTAGTCTTTCAATTATTGCCTGTCCCTGGGGGTTATAGGGGATGCCCATGGTATGCTTGATGTCGTGTGATTTTAAGAAGTCTTGAAATAGAGTGCTGGTGTAGCATGGTCCATTGTCAGTTTTTACCTCCCACGGGAATCCAAGGATGAGAAAGGCAGCCTTGAAGGTGGCAATGCTATGTTTGGCTTTTTCCCCCGTTTGGGCCTGGGTGAACGTAGCTCCTGAGCAAGTATCTATGACTGTGTGGACATATTTTGATTTGCCAGATGCTGGGACATGCGTGACATCCGCTTGCCATATGGCATTGGGCTGTAGTCCTCGGGGATTGGCCCCTCTGGGTTGTAAAGGCCCGAGGGGTAGTAGAGGACCCCAGGATTGGCAAGCACGTATGAGGTGCTTGCACTGAGCTAGGGGCAGATGGGGGAAGAGCTTATGGAGAGAGGAGGCTGACATATGAAATTTGGTGTGTAGGAGTCTGGCCTCTTCTATGGGTTGTAGGGTAAGAACTAGCTTGTCCGCTTCTGCGTTGCCTAGGGAAAGTGGGCCTGGTAGGCCAGTATGAGACCATAAGTGTTGGATATACCAGGACTGTTTATGGTTCTCTAGTATGTCCTTTAGGAGTTGGAGGCTCTGATCTAGCGGGGTATCTTTAACTCTTAAGGTGGAATACCCTATATTTTTTGCCGTATGCACCGCGTAAGCACTATCTGAGAATAAATTGCCTGGACTATTTTGACAGTAGAGAAGGGCGTATATTATAGCTCTGAGTTCTCCTACTTGTGCTGAGCCTTGATAAGTATATCTAAGATAAGTGGGGTTGGTGGAAGTTTTAGGGGACTTTATTATTGCTGCACAGTAATGCTTCCCCGCATCAGTGAAGGCGCAAGGTGCCCCAGGGATAGGTTTACTAGAGGGGCGTACCAGACCTAGTGTCTCTAACGGTACCTTTTAGAGGGTTTGGAGGAGCCTATGATTGGGTAGGTGATTATCTACCTGCCCTGGGTAGTTTAGGAGAAGTAACTGTGTTTCTAGATCTGTGGTTAATAGATGAGAGATTTGTTCCTGCGTATAAGGAAGTATGAGAGTGTCAGGTTCTTTTCCATATAGTGTAAGCGAAGCCTGACTGAGCTTCCGTCCTATGAGGGCGTAGGCCGCTGTTGGGGGCGTTATTTTAGCAAGCTGGCTGTAGGCCAAGTGTACCCAATAAAGAGAACCCTCCTGAAATAGTACTCCTGTAGGAGTCCCAATGGTGGCCAGTACTATCGCTCGGATTGGCTGGGTCAAGTCTATTCTGTGTAGCTCTAGCTCCCTTAGAGCCTGGTTGACAGCTTTTAAGACCTCTTTGGCCTTGAGGGTTAGAGAGTGGGTACTAAGGGGGTCTGTCTCCCCCACACCACACCCCTGTAGGGTAACAGCTGGGGACCCTCAGGGGCCTGCAGAGAGGGTCAAGTGCAGCATTGTCCTTGCCTGCCTGCTGCCCACCCCCTGCCAGACCATTGGCCTGGACACATGGAGGAGTTGGTGCCCTTTGAGGGAGCCGTTGACAGTTGGAGGTGGAATGCGGGAGTTGGTGCCCTTTGAGAATCCCACTGATAGTAACAAAACCATGGCGGTTTGGGAGCTGAGCCCAGGGTGGAGGGAGGGATGGAGACATGGCTTCTGGGCGATGGGGCCGGAATGTCAGAGAAGGGGGTAACGGTTTTTCCTCGTGGACCTCAGCGGGTCGAATCCTTTTCAAGACCTTCTCCCAAGTGGAGGGGTCCCAAATGGGGGCCTCGATTAACCACAGATTGGACTGTAATAGATACTCCCAATGAGTTTGGAGTTCCTTTTCAGAGACTTTAACTCGCCTGCTCTGCAGTAAGGCGTGGAGCGCGCGCGCTTGTGGCGCTCTTGCCGAAGGGGGAAAGTTTCCCATTTTACTGTAGAGGGTCGCTCACCCGTCCAGCCATTCCGGGGGGCCCCAAGTTCGGGCGCCAGATGAAGCAGGGGGTCCCTCGGGGGTGAGGACGACGGAGCTCCAACGCGCTAGGGCGTCTGCATGCACGACTCCGGGGATCAGGTTCAGTGACGCAGATCCGTTTTATTGTGGAACTACAGGGGTATATATAGCATGAGGGGACCAATCAGAGGGAGACACGTTGCTTTAGGTGACCAATCAGAGGGAGACATGTTGCTATAGGCGACCAATCAGAGGGAGACACGTTGCTATAGGCGACCAATGGCTGAAAGGCTGGGGTACTGTGCACGTGGCTCTAAGAGTTAGTTCAGGCGGGCGTTGCTACTTCCTGGTGTGCCGAGGAACCATGTCATGGTGGAGTGTGCTCACACCATTGCATCAGCTGCAGTGCTGAGACATACTTCCCGAGCTCTACTACAGACATATTCCTAGAAAAAAATTCAATCTTCCAAAACTCAGTCAGGAAGAATAAAAAAACCTGTTTGGGCCAATAACAACTGAGGAAATAGAAGCAGTAATCAAAAATTTCCAGCAAACAAAAGCCCTGGTCTGGATGGCTTCACAGGGGAGTTTTACCAAACATTTAAAGAAGAACTAATACCTAACCTCCTCAAACTTTTCCAAAAAATTCAAAAGGAAGGAACACTTCCAAACTCATTCTATGAGGCCATCATTACCCTAATTCTAAAACCAGATAAAGACACTACAAAGAAAGAGAATTACAGGTCGATATCTCTGATGAACATAGATGTTAAAATCCTCAACAAAATATTAACAAATCTGATCCAGCAATACATTTAAAATATTATATAACATGACCTAGTGGGATTTATTCCAGGGATGCAAGGCTGTTACAATATTTGTAAACCAATAAACGTGATACAGCACATAAATAAATTGCAAGACAAAAATCACAAGAACATATCAATTGGTTCAGAAAAAGCATTTGACAAAACCCAACACCCTTTTTTGATAATAACTCTCAGCAAAGTGGGAATAGAGGGATCATACCTCAACATAATAAAGGCTATATATGACAAACCTATAGCCAACATCATACTTAATAGGCAAAAACTAAAACCATTTTCCTAAGAACAGGAACAAGACAGAGATGACCACTTTCACCACTCTTGCTCAATATAGTACTGGAAGTCCTATCCATAGCGATCAGATGAGAAGAAATAAAAGGCATCCAAATTGGAAAAGAAGAAGTAAAACTGTCATTATCACAGATGACATGATATTGTACATAGAAAAATCTAAAGACTCCATCAAAAAAACTACTAGATTTAATAAATGAATTCAGCAATGTAGCAGGATACAAAATTAACACCCAGAAATCTATGGCATTTTCATACACCAATAATGAACTCTCAGAAAGTAAAAGTAAACAAAACAAAACAAAATACAACAATCCCATTTACCATTGCAACAAAATAATTAAGATACTTATGAATAAACTTAACCAAGGAGGCAAAAGACCTGTACTCGGGAAACTACAGGAGATAAAAAAGAGATAGAGGAAGATATAAACAAGTGGAAGAATATAACGTGTTCATGGATTGGTAGAAGTAATATCATTAATATGTCCATACTACCCAAAGCAATCTATAGATTCAATACAATCCCTATTAAAATACCAATGTCATATTTCATAGATCTAGAACAAACACTCCAAAAATCTATATGGAACCAAAAAAGACTCCAAATAGCTGCAACAATCTTGAGAAATAACAAATTTGGAGGAATCACAATAGCAGATATCAAGTTATAATACAAAGCCACTGTACTCAAAACAACCTGGTACTGGCTCAAGAACAGACATATAGATCCATATTCCCTTTAAAATCCAATTTGAAAACATGATTCCAACTTTCAAGTATTCATTTCTTCTGTTCGACATTTTTGGATGTCCCCTCACATGGTCACCATTCTTGTTTTTTAATCTTGGCCTCATATCTACCTCTTTTTCTATCTCTCCCAAAGATGAGCCTTTTCCTTTCAGATGTGTATATTTTATTTCAAATCTAATCACATATATGGGGTTATTTGCCACTTTTTTCCTGGAGTTGTAAAACTTATCTTCCTGCAAAAGAATTGGGGAAATATTTATTTATGCCACATTCCAACAAAATGTTTTAGAGTATCAGGCATAGTTTTGTAGTTACTAACTCTGAAGAAAATTATTGTACTTTGTTTTCTCCAATCTCCATCCTCTCTGATTTTTGTGAATGCCATCTCATATATTTTTCTATAAAGAAAAAAAAACCTCTGTGAGTTATGTAATCAGGTCCTTCTTGAGAAGTCCATTTGAGCAATCCAGACTCCTTGCCAAAGTAAGCCATGGAAGTCAACTCTGGGTATGTTTGCAAGATTGGTCTTTGATTTGTGTTCCAAACATAGGAGATAGTTCTATTCTTATGTGATGAGGCTTTAAGAAGTAAGCTGCCATAAAAAAGGTATGCTGTTTCTATATGTTTCCTGTTAATGTAAATATATTAAAACTTTTCTTATTTTAAAAACTTAGGAGAAAAAACTCAAGTACAGAAGATCCATGATTGTTCAAGAGCAACTTTTTTTTCAAGCTTCTATCTAAACTAATAAGAAAGGGCAAATGTCAGAGCATAGTAACTGGGTTTCTAAGGAGTGCAGAACAAAATAAGACATCTATGCATTGAAAGGGAGATTGTCATCCAGGAAGACAATGGCATTCATCCCATTAATGGAAATATGTAATTAACCAGCTGCTGGATGTCAGTCTGTAGTGAAAAGCATGGTTTGGGCTTTTGCCTCCTATAGAGTGGCAGTCTTGTCACTGTCTTCTGGCCCCCAGTAGGGGTGGTACAAATACAAGTACTAAGAGGAAATCAGCCTCTCCACTTTCATGGAATCTTTGATGCTTAAGACTACAGTCCAAGCTATATGAATAAATAGACAAGAATGACATTTTCCTCCTGGACTGTAATCTTTTTCAATTGCAATAAATGAGTTTTTGCTGCTCCAATAACTAAAACAATAATCACAAATTAGAGGAAAATGATCTACCAGTATATTTTATTGCTGTTAATTATGCTAGGACCTGGTATGTATGTATGATGGATGCTTTCTTTAGCACTTGTATAGCTTTTTACAGTTTATATACTACTTCACATAACTTATCTAATTTTTATATTTATTGTCAAAACAATACTGGAAAGTCAATATAATATGCAAGGCAGGTATTATTATCCCATTTTGCCAATGAGGAAATTGAGGTTCAGGGGAAGTGAAGTAGCTTGTATAAGATCACATGCATACCAAAATAGAGGAAAGATAAATATTAAATAATCTTAATAAAGAATCCCAGTTATACATGTATACACACACATACACTTATCTTTTTTGTCTCTTGTTTGGCAACCTGAATATATTTCCTTTGGGGTTGGACAAATCCTGATGATGACTAGGCTAGCTGCACTCCTGGGAAAGCATTTCCTGTGATCTAGAAGGCCATGTCCTCTCTTCTCTGCCATGTGATGGCTCTAATATTAGGAACAGTCCAGTGGCCTGATATCATAAGAACTTGCCTTTTATGCTTTGGGGATCACAGTGTAGGGATGGCATAGGGTGGGATTTGGGTGTAGTTGTCCATCTCTTTTTCCCCCTAGCCTCAGATATCCAGGTTGACTATGGCCTCAGGTGCAGATTAGAGCTTCCTTATTTAGTTGACTGTTAATGTGAATCAACTTAATACTGTTACTGAGATTCTAGATATAAGAAAGAAATAACAAAATGTATCACTCCATTCTTTCATCCTTCTCAACCATATAGCCATCCATTATTCAACCATTCCACTATGTTCCAAACACTGAACTAAGAGCTGAGAATAAAACTTGAAATAAGATTCATGCTCCAGATAGCTTGCAGTTGAGGGGCTTCTCTGAATGAACCAACAAGAAAAAAGAGTGACAAATAATGGGTTTGTGAATGGTTTTCAGTGCATTTCTTACTTTCCAATGCAGTATCCCTAACAGCGAAACAGTGTACATTCAATCTCCAGAGGGAAGGTTAAGACATTCCATTGAAAGCTAATGTTTTATTTTAAAGATTCATATAAAAATTTGTATTTTACTCCATAATAGATATGTGTCTATTTTGCTAATTATTCTCTCCCCCTTAATCTCCCTTAATCTAGATATATAAAAGCCTAAGCGACTGTTACAACTGAATGAGTGGAATGACCAGAACAACGGCTCCACCGGTCACTATGATGCACACTGACCACCAGGGGGAAGACGCTCAATGCAGGAGCTGCCCCCTGGTGGTCAGTGTGCTCCCATAGCAAAAGCGCCACTCAGCCAGAAGCCAGGCTCACGGCTGGCAAGCTGCAGTGGCAGGAGCCTCTCCTGCCTCAGCTGCAGTGCTACTGGGCCGTGGTGGCAGCAGGCACAGCGGGGCCAGATTGAGCGGCAGCGGAGCTGCACCTGGCCCTGGCTGGGCCTCCTCCCCAGCCACCTGCTGCTTTGGCATTGCTACATCCCTCAGCAATCCGACATCCCCCAAGGGGTACCGGATTGGGAGAGGGCACAGGGCAGGCTGAGGGACCCCACCTGTGCACAAATCTGTGCACCGGGCCTCTAGTATCTAATAAAACTGCTGGTCCAGAAGATGCTCCATGTTTATCCTATGGTTTCAAGTCACTCCCAGTACAATGCTAGGGGTACATATGCTCCAGTTTAATTAGCTTGGTTAATGAAGTCCAAGGTCACTTCTCACTGTAACCTTGTATGAGCCTTGTATGAATAAAGTCCCAGGTTCTGGATCTATCACTATCCTCTCTTGCCAGTATTTTCTTTTATTTTTGTAATTTATTTTTTAAAAATTAAATTTATTGGGGTGACATTGGTTCCTAGAGTCATATAGGTTTCAGGTGTACATTTCTATGATACATAATCTATATATTGCACGGTGTGCCTACCACACAAAGTTAAATCATCTTCTATCATCATATATTTGGTCCCCTTTATTCTTTACTACTTCCCCACCCTCTTCCCTCTGGTAACCACCATGCTGTTATCTGTCTGTGTCTATGAATTTCAGTTTTATATCCCACATATGAGTAAAATCATATGGTTCTTAGCTTTTTCTGACTGACTTATTTTCCTTAGCATAATATTCTTAAGATCCATACCTGTTGTCCCAAACAGTACTATTTCATTTTTTCTTATGACTGAGTAGTATTTCATTGTATATATGTATCCAATTCTATATCGAAAGTCTCATCCTCTGGGAATAATGCTGCAATGAATGTAGGGGTGCATATATCTTTGCAAATAAATCTTTTTGAGTTTTTTGGGTAGATGCCCAAAAGAGGGATTGCTGGGTCATATGGTAATCTTATTAATTTTTTGAGGAACCACCATACTGTTTTCCATAGTGGCTGTACCAGTTTACATTCCCATGAGCAGTGAATGAGGGTTCTTTTTTCTCCCAACCTCCACAACACTTGTTATTTCTTGTCTTGTTGATAATAGCCATTCTATCAGGAGTGAGGTGGTATCTCATTATACTTTTGATTTGCATTTCCTTAATAGCTAGTGAAGTTGAACATCTTTGCATATATTTGTGTGTCTTCTTGGGAGAGGTGTCTATTTAGGTCCTCTTTCCATTTTTTTTATTGGATTGTTTGTTTGGTGTTGAGTTGTATGAGTTCTTTATACATTTTGGATATTAACCTCTTGTTGGAGTGTTATCTGCAAATATCATCTCTCATTTGGTTGGTTGCCTTTTGTTTTGTTGGTAGTTTCTTTTGCTGTTCATAAACTTTTTAGTTTGATATAGTCCCATTCATTTATTTTTTGCATTTCTGGTCAAATAATCTATGACCAAGGTCCATAAGACCTATGTTTTCTTCTATGCATTTTATAGTTTCAGATCTTATATTTAGGTAATTGATCCATTTTGAATTAATTTTTGTACTAGGGGGCAAGCCGTAATCTAGTGTCATTCTTTTGTATGTGGCTTTCCGATTCTCCCACCTCCATTTATTGAAAAGGCTTTCTTTTCTCCATTTTGAGTTTTTGGCTCTCCTTTGTAAAAAATTATTTTCCCATATACCTGCAGTTTTATTTCTGGGCTCTCAATTCTGTCCCACACAATGGTCTCTGTGTCTGTTCTTTTGCCAACACCATGCTGTTTTGATTATCATAGCTCTGTAGTACAATTTGAAGTTAGGTGGTATGATACCTCTGGTTTTGTTCTTTTTTTTCCTCAGGATTGCTTTGGCTACTTGGGATCTTTTGTGGTTCCATACAAATCTGACGATTTTTGCTCAATTGCTTTTAAAATGTGACATTGGGATTTTGATAGGGATTGCATTAAATCTGTACATTGCTTTCACTAATATTCTTGCCAGTATTTTCAATCAATCTCCATGCCTCACCCCCATCCTGCTTATTCTTCACATGTGGCAAACAAAATAGGTTTCTTATTTATCTATATATATAAAAGGTTAATATGCTAAATGTCCTTCCACCTATCTGACTGGTCGCTATGATGTGCACTGACACCAGGGGC
>NW_005871050.1:2582530-2584638 GCF_000147115.1 Myotis lucifugus | reverse complement strand
GTTTCGATCTGTCATGTCGATTGTGAATTGGGTTGACACTTCTATATAGAGAAAGGATGAATAGCAATATTAAAGTATTTGTTTTAATTAATTTCCTTTCAATGTTCATGAATTTGTGCACTGGGCCACTAGTTATAAATAAAAATATTAACTCTTAATTGAGCATGTACTATGTGGCAGGCATAAGTCTTGTTTAGTCTTAAAATTTAGCTCACAGGGTAAACACTATTATAATCACCATTTTTCAGATGAGGAAATTGAGACTCAGAGGTAAAGTAAATTTTAGGGTGAAATAAGTTATATCAAATATGCTACTGACCTCTGTGGACTATACTCCCAGGCTGCTGGAGCTACATAATACTGCTTTCTTACCCTAGAAGCATTTGTGTAAAATATTTGCTGAAACAATAAACTAATATTTAAGGTTCTCTTCAGCTCTGACATTCTATAATTTCTTTGACCCTCTTTACATTTAATGATGTCAATTTTTATTTCTATTCTTTGCTTAGCTCAAAAATATACCCCTCCTTTGTCCATGCACAGGAGTTGGACTATTGCATAGAGAGTACCATAACAAATCCTTGTGATTATTCACATATCACTCTAAAATATTTATCATCTTGGTAAATCTCAAGCTATCACAACAGCCTATAGTCTAACAATGAATATCATATTAACACCACTAAAGTAGATATAACTGAGAATGATGCTTGTTAAGCTCATAATGATTCTGTTCTCAAAGGATTTACAATTCATCTCCTTTATGTTGCTTGATTGCTTACCACATCTTGCAGGTTGGGTAGATTCCTCTTTGGTCTCATGTAATACATGATATTCATAAACTGTGATGCAGCCCTCACAATGCCAATCAAGAATGCAAATAGAGAGCTAGTTGACTGTGTGATCTAAATTTTCTGCGTGTTTAGACGGATATAAATATGGGGAGAATATGGCTCTTCTATGAAATGACTTAAAACAATCAGACTTTTTATTCAAATTAAGTTAGAAAAAGTTATTTCAATATTTCACTGTACTTTTTTAAATTTAACAATGTTTTTCTTAAATTACTAAGCTGCACAAAGAATACCTGTACTTTTAAAAATGGATAAGTCAGTGATTAGAATGATTTTATTTGAAAAATCTTCTAAACATAAGGTTATAATAGCTAGACATTTATTTTGACATTCAATAAAATGTATTATACATTCTGCAGAATGGTCCCAGGCACTTGTTCTCTGTTAATTCTAAGTTAGACTATATCTTACTGATAAATTATCAATTTTCATGGACTTGGAAAAAAATGGGAAAAACAAAATCTAATCTAGACCTAATCCTAATATATAAAAACCCTGGGTGGCAATGACCTGTCACAACCAAGGCTCCACCAACTGGAAATCAGTACTGCAGTCAGCAGCTGGGTTGCCGTGGAAACCCAGGCAGGCAACCCAGTGCTGACTGTTTCCACTGCAGGTGCAGTGCCCCAGCACTGACTGCTGAGGGGGCTGTGCGAATCAGGGCCAGAGAGAGGCCTGAAGAGAGAAGCAGGGACTGAACCATTGCCTCTGTGGCAGCTTTTGATCAGCACTTGCCTATCTATTTCTCTCCCAGTCTGGCCAGCAGCCATGCCTCCATTTCTCTCCAGGCCTAAAACCGGGCTGCTGATCAGCCCTGCCTTCCTGATCAGGCCCTGTTGATAGGCCCAGAGATGCTGACTGGCATAGGAACTGACCAATTAGAACAGAATCTGGGTGCTATGAGGAGCGAATGGCTGCCTAGGAGGCAGAACCTGGATTGACATAGAAACAGACCAATCAGAAACAAATAGGTGCCATGAAGAACCAATGGCTGTCTAGGAGGTGGAGCTTTTGACACTGACTGGAATAGGAACCAACCAATCAGAACCAAATGTAGATGCTGTGAAGAACCAATGGCTGTCTAGGAGGCGGAGCTTTTTTATTTTGTTTTATTGCTTAAGGTATTACAAAGAGTATTACATATGTCTCCTTTTTTTTCCCCTTGACCTACCCCCGGCCTCCCCTACCCCCCAGTGTCTTGTGTCCATTGGTTATGCTTATATGCATTCATACAAGTCCTTCCCTTGATCTCTT
>NW_005871050.1:2502332-2577611 GCF_000147115.1 Myotis lucifugus | reverse complement strand
CTTAGGCTGTTTCCAGATCTTAGCTATGGTGAATTGTGCTGCTATGAACATCTGGGTGCATATATCCTTTCTGATTGGTGTTTCTGGATTCTTGGGATATATTCCTAGAAGTGGGATCACAGGGTCAAATGGGAGTTCCATTTCCAATTTTTTGAGGAACCTCCATACTGCCTTCCATAGTGGCTGCACCAGTCTGCATTCCCACCAGCAGTGCACAAGTGTTCCTTTTTCTCCACATCCTCTCCAGCACTTGTCGTTTGTTGATTTGTTGATGGTTAAGCCCTTATCAGATATGACGTTGGCAAATATGTTTTCCCACGAGGTGGGTTTTCTTGTTGTTTTGTTGATGGTTTCTTTTGCTGTGCAGAAGCTTTTTATTTTGATGTAGTCCCATTTGTTCATTTTCTCTTTAGTTTCAACTGCCCTAGGAGCTGTATCAGTGAAGAAATTGTTTTGGCATATGTCTGAGATTTTGTTGCCTTTGTATTCTTCTAGAATTTTTATGGTTTCCTGTCGTACATTTAAGTCCTTTATCCATTTTGAGTTTATTCTTGTGTATGGTGTAAGTTGGTGGTCTAGTTTCATTTTCTTGCATATATCTGTCCAATTTTCCCAACACCATTTATTGAAGAGACTATCTTGGCTCCATTGTATGTTCATGCCTCCTTTGTCAAAAATTAATTGAGCATATTGGTTCGGGCTAATTTCTGGACTCTCTATTCTATTCCACTGATCTATATGTCTGTTCTTGTGCCAGTACCAGGCAGTTTTGAGAACAGTGGCTTTGTAATACAGCTTGATATCTGGCATTGAGATCCCGCCTACATTTTTCTTTCTCAGGATCGTTGCAGCTATTCGGGGTCTTTTTTTATTCCAGATGAATTTTTGGAGGGTTCGTTCTAGATCTTTGAAGAAGGCCATTGGTATTTTAATGGGGAGTGCGTTGAATTTATAGATTGCTTTGGGTAGTATAGACATTTTAATGATGTTGATTCTACCAATGCAAGAACATGGTATGTTCTTCCATCTGTTTATGTCTTCCTCTATCTCTTTTTTCAACGTCCTGTAGTTTTCTGAGTAGAGGTCTTTAACCTCTTTAGTTAAGTTTATTCCTAGGTATCTTAATTTTTTTGGTGCGATGGTAAATGGGATTGTTTTTCTAATCTCTTTTTCTGAAAGTTCACTATTGGAGTATAGAAATGCCTCAGATTTCTTGGGGTTAATTTTGTATCCTGCTACATTGCCAAATTCATGTATTAAGTCTAGTAGCTTTTTGATGGAGTCTCTAGGGTTTTGTATGTATAATATCATGTCATCTGCAAATAAGGACAGTTTTACTTCCTCTTTTCCAATTTGGATGCCTTTTATTTCTTCTTCTTGCCTAATTGCAATGGCTAATACTTCCAGTACTATGTTGAACAGGAGTGGTGAGAGTGGGCATCCCTGTCTTGTTCCTGTTCTTAGGGGAAATGGTGTAAGTTTTTGTCCATTGAGTATGATGTTGGCTGTGGGCCTGTCATATATGGCTTTTATTATGTTGAGGTATGATCCTTCTATTCCCACCTTGCTGAGAGTTTTTATCAAAAATGTGTGTTGGATTTTGTCGAATGCTTTTTCTGCATCAATTGATATGACCATGTGGTTTTTTTCTTTCAATTTGTTTATGTGATGTATCACATTTATTGATTTACGGATGTTGTACCATCCTTGCATCTCTGGGATAAATCCTACTTGGTCATGGTGTATGATCCTTCTGATGTACTGCTGGATCCGATTTGCTAAGATTTTGTTGAGGATTTTGGCATCTATGTTCATGAGGGATATTGGCCTGTAATTCTCTTTCATTGTGATGTCTTTACCTGGTTTTGGTATTAGGGTGATGCTGGCTTCATAGAATGAGCTTGGGAGCGTTCCTTCCTCTTGAATTTTTTGTAGTAGTCTGAGGAGGGTAGGTTTTAGTTCTTCCTTGAATGTTTGGTAAAACTCCCCTGTGAAGCCGTCTGGCCCTGGGCTTTTGTTTGCTGGAAGCTTTCTGATGACTGCTTCAATTTCATCCATAGTTATTGGCCTATTGAGGTTTTTAGATTCTTCCTGTTTGAGTTTTGGAATGTTGTATTTTTCTAGGAATTTGTCCATTTCCTCCAGGTTGTCTAGTTTGTTGGAGTAGAGTTGCCCGTAGTATTGTTTAACAATCATTTGTATTTCTGTGGGGTCTGTTGTTATTTCGCCTCTATCATTTCTGATTTGGTTTATTTGGGACCTCTCCCTTTGCTTCTTGGTGAGCCTGGCTAGGGGTTTGTCAATCTTGTTTATCCTTTCAAAGAACCAGCTCTTGGTTTCATTGATTTTCTGTATTGTTTTTTTGGTCTCTATGTCATTGATTTCTGCTCTAATCTTTATTATCTCCTTCCTTCTGCTCACTCTGGGGTTTTCTTGTTGCTCTCTTTCTAATTCTTTGAGTTGTAGAGCTAGATGATTGACTACCATTTTTTCTTGTTTTTTGAGATAGGCTTGTAGAGCTATAAACTTTCCTCTCAGGACTGCTTTCATTGTGTCCCAGAGGTTTTGGATTGTTGTGTTTTCATTGTCATTAGTGTCCAGGATGTTTTTAATTTCTTCTTTGATGTCATCGGTAACCCAATCAATATTTAATAACATGCTATTCAGCTTCCAAGTGTTTGAGTATTTTGGGTTGTTTTTATTGTAGTTTATTTCTAACATTATGCCATCGTGGTCTGCGAAGAAGCTTTTTATGATTTCAATCTTCTTGAATTTGTGGAGACTTTGCTTGTGACCCAATATGTGGTCTATTTTTGAATATGTCCCATGAGCACCTGAGAGGAATGTATATTCCGCAGCTGTGGGGTGAAGTGTTCTGAAGATGTCAATTAAGTCCATCTGATCTAGTGAGTCATTTAGGATTGCTGTTTCTTTGCTGAGTTTTTGTTTAGTGGATTTATCCAGTGATGTCAGTGGTGTATTAAAGTCCCCTACTATGATTGTATTGTTGTCGATCTCTCCCCTGATATCTTCCAGAAGTTTTCTTATGTATGTGGGTGCTCCTTCATTGGGTGCATATATGTTTACCAGGGTTATATCTTCTTGTTGTATTGATCCCTTTAGTATTATGAAGTGGCCTTCCTTATCTCTGGTTATGGCCTTCACTTTGAGATGTATTTTGTCCGATATAAGTATTGCTACCCCAGCTTTCTTTTCCTTTCCATTTGCGTGAAAGATATTTTTCCATCCCTTCACTTTCAGTCTGTGTGAGTCCCTTCTAATGAGGTGGGTCTCTTGAAGACAACAGATGTATGGGTCATGTTTTTTTATCCATTCAGCCACTTGATGTCTTTTGGTTGGAGCATTTAGCCCATTTACATTTAAAGTTATTATTGAAAGGTACTTGTTTGTAGCCATTTCTTTGTGTGTGTGTGTGTGTGTGTGGCTGTTTTCTTTCTGAGCTTGATGTTTCTTCTTTTTACACCAGTCCCTTTAGCATTTCTTGCATGGCTGGCTTGGTGGTGATAAACTCCCTTAGCCCTTTTTGTCTGTGAAGCTTCTTATTTCCCCTTCAATTTTGAATGATAGCCTTGCTGGATAGAGTATTCTTGGATTCAGTCCTTTGCTTTGCATCACTTTGTAGATTTCCGTCCATTCTTTTCTGGCCTGATGTGTTTCTGTTGAGAAATCATTTGATAATCTAATGGGAGATCCCTTGTATGTTACTTTCCGTCTCTCTCTTGCAGCCTGTAAGATTCTCTCTTTATCCTGAACATTTGCCATGGTAATTATGATGTGTCTTGGTGTGGGTCTTTTCGGGTTCACCTTGTTTGGGACTCTCTGGGCTTGTGTGACTTTTTTCTTCCCCACCTCAGGGAAATTTTCTGATATTATTTCTTCGAATAGGTTTTCTAATCCATGTTCATCTTTCTGTTGTTCTGGCACCCCTATTATTCGTATGTTGTTTCGTTTCATTTTGTCCCAAAGCTCCCTTAGGCTCTCCTCCTGTCTTTTAATTTTTTTCTCCATTTGCCGTACAGTTTGAGTGTGTTTTGCTTCCTTGTCTTCTAATTCACTAATTCGGTCCTCCGCTTCTCCCAGTCTACTGTTGATACTTTCAATGGAGTTTTTTATTGAAGCTATGTCGCTCTTCATTTCTTCTTGGGACTTACTTAAGTTGTTGATTTTTTCATCTGTTTCTTCTAGCTTCTTGCATAAGTAGTTGAGTTTTTCATCTGTTTCTTCTTGCTTCTTGAACATCCGGTGCATGTACTCTAGGAACCTTATTCTGAATTCTTTTTCCGTCATGTTGCATATCTCTGTCTCACTTAGCTGCTTTTCTGGCGAGTCCTCCTTTTCTTTCCTTTGGGGGTTTCTTTGTCTACCCATGTTTGATCTCACTGACATGACTAGTTGTTGAATCGTTCAGTGGCTGAACCCTGGGAGGCAGTGGCTGCTCCCTGGGTGGCAGTGGCTCCTCGGGCTGTGGTTGCTCCTTGGGCGGTTGTGGTAGCAGCGGCTCCTCTGTTGATAGCAGAGCCTCTGGTGGGTGCTGTTCACAGCTGTGGTGGCTCTTCTGGCTGGTGGAGGGAGGCTTCACACACAGCAACTGTTCCCCAGGTAGAGCGTATGGTGATCAGGAGGCCGCTGTTGCTTGAATCTGCTTTCCGTGGAGGGGTGCAGGTCTCCGCTGGGCTCTTGTAGTCGCGCTGCTTGCGAGTCGTTGCCTCCGGGTTGGTAGGCGCTGGGTTAGTAGCCGTTCTCTGGATGCCGATAACCGGTAGCCGCAACCCAAGATGTCGCGGTCTCGCCGCTGCGCTGGCGCCCAGGGGGAGGTTTCAGCCTCAATCTCTAACCATCCGCATTTTTTAGAAGTTCTCTGTCTTTCCTGGCTGCAGACTGTCTCTCAGCTGAACCTCCCCAGCTTGATCGGGCTGATTGTTACCCGTTTCAGCTGCTCGCCCCTATCTGCTCTGGGACAAAGCACCAACACGTCCGTCTAAGCCTCTGCCATTTTTTCGACTCCCTATGTCTGTGATTTTGTTGCCTTTGGATTCCTCTAGTATTTTTAAGGTTTCCCGTCTTACATTTAAGTACTTTATCCTTTTTGAGTTTATTTTTGAGTATGGTGTAAGTTGGTGGTCTAGTTTCATTTTTTTGGAAGTATCTGTCCAATTTTCCCAACATCATTTATTGGAGAGACTGTCTTGACTCCATTGTATGCTCTTGCCTCCTTTGACAAATATTAATTAAGCATAATGGCTTGTGTTGATTTTTGGTTTCTCTGTTCTGTTCCACTAGTCTATATGTCTGTTTTTGTGCCAGTACCAGGCAGTTTTGAGAACAGTGGCTTTGTAATACAGCTTGATATCTGGTTGTGATTCCTCCAAATTTGGTGTTTTTTTTTTTCTCAGGATTGCTGTGGCTATTCAGGGTCTTTTTTTATTCCAGATAAATTTTTGGAGAGTTCGTTCTAGGTCTGTGAAATATGTCGTTGCTATTTTAATGGGGAGTGTGTTGAATTTATAGATTGCTTTGGGTAGTATGGACATTTTAATGATGATGATTCTACCAATCCATGAACATGGTATGTTCTTCCATCTGTTTATGTCTTCCTCTATCTCTTTTTTCAACGTCCTGTAGTTTTCTGATTAGAAGTCTTTTACCTCTTTAGTTAAGTTTATTCCTAGGTATCTTATTTTTTTTTTTGGTGTGATGATAAATGGGATTTCTTTTTAGTCTCTCTTTCTGTCAGTTCACCATTGGTATATAGATATGCCATAGATTTATTGGTGTTAATTTTGTATCCTACTACATTGCCGAATTCATTTTTAAGTCTAATAGTTTTTTATGGAATCTTTAGGGTTTTTTATGTACAATATTATGTCATCTGAGAATAAGGACAGTTTTACTTCTTCTTTTCCAATTTGGATGCCTTTTATTTCTTCTTCTTCTCTAATTGCAATGGCTAATATTTCCAGTACTATGTCGAACAGGAGTGGTGAGAGTGGGCATCCCTGCCTTGTTCCTGTTCTTAAGGGAAATGGTTTTAGTTTTTGCCCATTGAGTATGATGTTGGCTGTGGGTTTGTCATATAAGGCTTCTATTATGTTGAGATATGATCCTTCTATTCCCACCTTGCTGAGGGTTTTTATCAAAAATGGGTGTTGAATTTTGTCAAATGCTTTTTCTGCATTAATTGATATGACTATGTGGTTTTTTTCTCTCAACTTGTTTATGTGATGTATCACATTTATTGATTTACGGATGTTGTACCATCCTTGCATCTCTGGGATAAATCCTACTTGGTCATGGTGTATGATCGTTCTGATGTACTGCTGGATCCGATTTGCTAGGATTTTGTTGAGGATTTTGGCATCTATGTTCATGAGGGATATTGACCTGTAATTCTCTTTCGTTGTGTTGTCTTTATCTGGTTTTGGTTTTAGGGTGATGCTAGCTTCATAGAATGAGCTTGAAAGTGTTCCTTCCTCTTGAATTTTTTGGAATAGTCTGAGGAGGATAGGTTTTAATTCTTCCTTGAATGTTTGGTAAAACTCCCCTGTGAAGTCGTCTGGCCCAGGGCTTTTGTTTGCTGGAAGCTTTTTGATGACTGCTTCAATTTCTTCCATAGTTATTGGCCTATTGAGATTTGTAGATTCTTCCTGATTGAGTTTTGGAAAGTTGTATTTTTCTAGGAATATGTCCATTTCCTCCAGGTTGTCTAGTTTGTTGGAGTAGAGTTGTTCATAGTATTTTTTAACAATCATTTCTATTTCTGTGGGGTCTGTTGTTATTTCACCTCTATCATTTCTGATTTTGTTTATTTGGGTTGTCTCTCTTTATTTCTTGGTGAGCCTGGCTAGAGGTTCATCAATCTTGTTTATCCTTTCGAAGAACCAGCTCTTGGTATTATTGATCTTTTGTATTGTTTTTTTGGTCTCTATGTCATTTATTTTTGCTCTATCCTTTATTATCTCCTTCCTTCTGCTGACTCTGGGCTTTTCTTGTTGCTTTCTTTCTAATTCTTTGAGTTGTAGAGTTAGATGATTTACTACCATTTTTTCTTGTTTTTTGAGGTAGGCCTGTAGAGCTATAAACTTCCCTCTCAGGACTGCTTTCATTGTGTCCCATTGGTTTTGGGTTGTTGTGTTTTCATTGTCATTAGTTTCCAGGATGCTTTTAAGTTCTTCTTTGATCTCATTGGTAACCCAATCAATATTTAATTACATGCTTTCAGCTTCCAAGTGTTTGAGTGTTTTGGATTGTTTTTATTGTAGTTTATTTCTAATATTATGCCACTGTGGTCTGAGAAGATGCTTGGTATGATTTCAATCTTCTTGAATTTGGGGAGACTTTGCTTGTGACCCAATAGGTGGTCTGTTTTTGAAAATGTCCCATGTGCACTTGAGAAGAAAATATATTCCGTGGCTTTGGGGTGAAATGTTCTGAAGATGTCAATTAAGTCCATCTGATCTAGTGAGTCATTTAGGATTGCTGTTTCTTTGCTTATTTTTTGTCTAAAGGATTTATCCAGTGATGTCAGTGTTGTATTAAAGTCCCCTACTATGATTGTATTGTTGTCAATCTCTCCCTTGATAACTTCCAGGATTTTTTTTATGTATTTGGGTGCTCCTGAATTGGGTGCATATATGTTTTTCAGAGTTATATCCTCTTGTTGTATCAATCCCTTTAGTATTATGAAGTGGCCTTCCTTATCTCTTGTCATGGCCTTCACTTTGATTTCTATTTTGTCTGACATAAGTATTGATACCTCAGCTTTTTTTTTCATTTCCATTTGCCTAAAAGATATTTTTCCATTCCTTCACTTTCAGTCTGTGTGAGTCCCTTGTTCTGAGGTGGGTCTCTTGTGGACAGCATATATATGGGTCATGTTTTTTTTTTATCTATTCAGCCACTTGATGTCTTTTGATTCAAGCACTTAGTCCATTTACGTTTAAAATTATTATTGAAAGGTATTTGTTTGTAGCCATTTTTATTTCTTTTTGAGCCTGTGTTCCTTCTTACCTTTTTATTTCTTCTTTTTACAGCATTCACTTTAGCATTTCTTGCATTGCTGGCTTGGTAGTGATAAACTCCCTTAGCCTGTTTAGTCTGCGAAGCTCCTGATTTCCCCTTCAATTTTGATTGGTAGTCTTGCTGGATAGAGTATTCATGGATGCAGTCCCTTGCTTTGCATCACTTTGTATATCTCCTTCCATTCCCTTCTAGCTTGATGTGTTTCTGTTGAGAAATTATTTGATAATCTGTTGGGGTATCCTTTGTAGGTAACTCTCTGTCTCTCTCTTGCAGCCTTTAAGATTCTCTTTGTCATTAACATTTGTCATTTTAATTATGGCATGTCTTGGTGTGGGTCTTTTGGGATTCACCTTGCTTGGGACTCTCTGTACTTGTGTAACTTTTTTCTTCCCCATATCAGGGAAGTTTTCTGTCATTATTTCTTCAAATAAATTTTGTAATCCTTGCTTCTCTTCTTGTCCTTCTGGCAGCCCTACTATACGTATGTTATTTCATTTTGCATTGTCCCGAAGCTCCCTTAGGCTCTCCTCCTGATTTTTAATTTTTTTCTCTAGTTGCTGTTCAGATTGGACTTGTTTCTGTACTTTCTCTTCTAACTCACTAATTCGGTCCTCTGCTTCTTCTAGTCTACTGTTGAAGCCTTCCATGATGTTTTTGATTGTAACTATATCATTTTTCATTTCTTCCTGATTTTTGCATCGGTTGTTGATTTTCTCGTCCATCCGGTGTATGAACTGTATGACCCTTACTCTGAATTATTTTTCTGTCATGTTGCATGCTTCCGTTTCACTTATTTCCTTTCTTGGCGATTCCTCCTTTTCTTTCCTCTGGGGATTGTTTCATTGTCTCCCCATTCTGACTATCACAAGGAGGTTCAAATGTTGAGTTGTAGGGGCCTGGGTTGTGTGCAGTGGGAGTTTTTCCCCCCACCCCCAGTGTCACTGAAGAGCTCTGACACTAAGATGTATGACTGTCGTGGGTTGGTGGGAACCAGGCTCGCCCAGAGGCAGCGTTACCAGCGCTCAGTGTGGCCTCGTGTGCGCACCTAGAATCAGGGACCCTGCCTGCACCACGTTGAAAAAGAGAACCTTTTGGGGTGTGTCAAAAATCAAAGTCTCCTAGTACGTGTCAGGAGTCAGAGGCTACCTGTGTCTGTGCCAAGAATCGAGTATCAGAGTCTCTGTTGCTTGGTGCTATCTTGCACCAAGAATCAGGGTCCCTATGTGCGCATGCGCCAAAAATTGGAGTCACTGGCTCTTAGTGTGAATGTACTGGGAATCAGGGATCCCAGGTGCACGCAATGAGAAACAGAGTCTAGTCCCTGGTGCTCATTGCTGCCTCTTGCATGGAGATTCAGGGTCTCCGATCTCTTTGGGAGATCGGGTCACAGTCGCACGGTGTTGGCAGGAGGTCCACTCCTGCCCTGTGGAAAACAGCTTTCTGTGTGTGCTTGCCCTGAATCAAAGTCAGGTGGCACTGCCGCTCAGTGTGGGTGTGCACTGCAGGAATCAGACTCCCCGTGTCCATTCACCCAGGTTCAAATTCATTGCTGCCCCCCCTGCATGGGCACGGAGTCTGGTTGCGGGGAACAAACTCCCCGAGTTTGCACGTTCTGCTTCAAATTTAGCGCAGTCTCCCTGTTTCGGTGCCGGGTCTGGTTATGGGAAGCAAACTCACCGGGTTTGTGCCCCCAGGCTCAAATTCAGCACTGTCTCCCTGCGTGGGCACAGGACCCCGTTCGCAGAAAACAATCTCCCCAAGGTTGCTTACCTAGGCTCAAATACAGCACACTCTCCCCACCTGGGCGCAGAGCCTGGGTGAGGGCAATAAACTCCCCGGGTTCACACGTCCAGGTTCAAATTCAGCGCAGCCTCTCTGCTAGGGTGCAGGGTCTGGTCGTGGGAAACAAACTCCCCGGGTCTGCACCCCCAGGCCCAAATTCAGCACTGTCTCCTCCGCGTGGGCACAGGACCCGGTCGCAGAAAACAGTCTCCCCAACAGTGCACACCCAGGCCCAAACTCAGCACAGTCTTCCCGCCTGGGCATGGAGCCCAGTCCCGGGAAACAAATTCCCCGAGTTTGCAAGTCCAGACTCAAACTCAGCGCTGTCTCCCTGCCCTGCATGGGCACGGGGGAGGTGGAGCTTTTGATGCTGACTGGCATAGGAACCAACCAGTCAGAACCAAATCTGGGTGCTGTGAGGAACCAATGGCTGCCCAGGAGGTGGAGCTTTTGATGCTGACTGGCATAGGAACCGACCAATCAGAACCAAATATGGATGCTGTGAGGAACCAATGGCCGCCCAGGAGGTGGAGCTTTTGATGCTGACTGGCATAGGAACCGACCAATCAGAACCAAATATGGATGCTGTGAGGAGCCAATGGCTGCCTAGGAGGCAGAGCTTTTGATGCTGACTGACCAATCAGAACCAAATTGGCCAGCAGGGGAGGGCCATTGGGGGCAAGATCAGGCCAGCAGAGGAGGGAAGTTGGGGGCAACCATTTTGGAAGGGGAGGGCATTGGGGGCAAGATCAGGCTGGCAGGGGAGGGCTGTTGGGCGCAACCAGGTCTGCAGGGGAGGGCAGTTGGGGGCAAGATCAGGCCAGCAGGGGAGGGCAGTTAGGGATGGTCAGGCGGGCAGGTAGAGGCAGTTAGAAGTGATTATGCAGGCAGGCAGAGGGGTTAGGGGCAGGCAATCAGGCAGGCAGGCAGGTGAGCATTTAGGAGCCAGGCCAACAGAGGGGTGGGGACAGTTGGGGGTGAGCCGGCTGGCAGTGGGGGGCAGTTGGGGCCCCCACAGGGATTGAGCTTGAACCGGTAGTTGGACATCCCCCAAGGGGTCCCCAACTGGAGAGGGTGCAGGCTGGGCTGAGGGCACCCCCCCTACATGCACGAATTTCATGCATCAGGCCACTAGTAAGAATATAATTTCTCTTTGGTGATTTAGAAGACACAGAGTTTCTTATGCTGATCATTGTAAATCTGAATTCTCTTTGTGTAGCAGATGTGAGAAGTTAGTTTGAGAATGTACTGACCTGGTGACATGACCGAAAGTTGCTTTTTAGAAGAAGCCCAGAGGATCATTTTGTTTATGTATCATTCCTCTCTATCAAAAACAGAATGTATGATATTCAAATTGATAACTTCCTGGGCCACACAATGTGGGCGCCTTTTGTAAATTTAATTATTGCCTCAAGGTTTGAAGTAAGACTTTGCAAAGTTATTTGCTTCCTTCCCTCACAATCTTCCCCTATGTATCCTTAACTAGTCTTTCAACTTTTTAGTATTCAGAAACAATTTTTTGTTATGATATTTGTACCTAGACAGTTTTCAGGTTAAGCCTACTCTACTATCTGCTTCTTTTACTTGCATCAAATTGGTTGCTTGTGCAATTTCAATAATTTACACTATTGTGATTTAGAATAAGACTTTATAACACTATATTATAATCAGTTTTTGCTAAAGGCACCTTTATCACTTAATGGTATATGGTGCCTTGTTTGAATTAGGAAAGAATCCTCTATCAGCAGACACAGTTCCCTGCCAAGGTTCATGGCTTGGTGAATGGAGGCAGGAAGATGGATTTCAGCCTACTAAGTGCCCTTGTGCACTGGATAACCTGTACAGCTATATGTGGTGACTTGCACTCTGAATACCTAATACAGTCCTGAGTTTTCCCTAAATCCTCATTAAATATTTGACTTTGAATATAGTTTTAGTCACAAGTGAGAAAAGACAAAGTCTCATCTCTGTTCTCCTAGGATTGAGTATTGAACACTTTGACTTTTTTATAGGATCTTTTCTTTCTTTTTTCTTTTCTTTTTGTGGGGGATATATTTGTTAATAAAATTATATAGGTTTCAGATAGGCTTATTTCTTTACTATTTCTTTTTTTTTCATTTGAGAAGAAATTATTCTTTTTTTCATTCTTTCTTTTTTAAATTTCTTTATTGATTAAGTTATTACATATGTGTCCTTATCCCCACATTACCCCCATTCCCCCCACTCATGCCCTCACCCCCCCACCCCCGTTGTATGTGTCCATTGGTTAGGCCTATATGCTAGCATATAAGTCCTTTGGTTGATCTCTCTCCCTTGCCCCCACCCTCCCCTACCTTCCCTCTGAGGTTTGATGGTCTGATTGATGCTTCTCTGTCTCTGGATCTGTTTTCGTTCAACAGTTTATGTTGTTCATTATATTCCACAAATTAGTGAGATCATGTGATATTTATCTTTCTCTGACTGGCTTATTTCACTTAGCAAAATGCTCTCCAGTTCCATCCATGCTGTTGCAAATGGCAAGAGTTCCTTCTTTTTTACCACAGCGTAGTATTCCATTGTGTAGATGTACTGGAGTTTTTTAATCCACTCATCTACTGATGGGCACTTAGGCTGTTTCAAAATCTTAGCTATGGTGAAATGTGCTGCTATGAACATAGGGGTGCATATATCCTTTCTAACTGGTGTTTCTAGTTTCTTGGGATATATTCCTAGAAATGAGATCACTGGGTCAAATGGGAGTTCCATTTTTAGTTTTTTGATGAAACTCCATACTGTTCTCCACAGTGGCTGCACCAGTCTGCATTCCCACCAGCAGTGCACGAGGGTTCCTTTTTCTCCACATTCTCGGCAGCACTTGTCATTTGTTGATTTGTTGATGCTAGCCATTCTGACAGGTGTGAGATGGTACCGATTGTTGTTTTGATTTGCATCTCTCAGATGATTAGTGACTTTGAACATGTTTTCATATGTCTTTCGGCCTTCTCTATGTCCTCTTTTGAAAAGTGTCTATTTAGGTCCGTTGCCCATTTTTTGATTGGATTGTTTATCTTCCTTTTGTTAAGTTGCATGAGTTCCCTGTAAATGTTGGAGATTAAACCCTTATCGGTGATATCATTGGCAAATATGTTCTCCCATGTAGTGGGCTTTCTTGTTGTTTTGTTGATGGTTTCCTGTGCTGTGCAAAAGCTTTTTATTTTGATGTAGTCCCATTTGTTTATTTTCCCTTTAGTTTCCATTGCCCTAGGAGCAGTATTAGTGAAGAAATTGCTTTGGCATATGTCTGAGATTGCACTGCCTGTGTATTCCTCTAGTATTTTTATGGTTTCCCGCCTTATCTTTGAGTCCTTTACCCATTTTGAGTTTATTTTTGTGTATGGTGTAAGTTGGTGCTCTAGTTTAATTTTTTTCATGTATCTGTCCAATTTTCCCAACACCATTTATTGAAGAGGCTGTCTTGACTCCATTGTATGTTCATACCTCCTTTGTGTAATATTAATTGAGCATAGTAGTTTCAGTCGATTTCTGGGTTCTCTTTTCTATTCCATTGATCTATATGTCTGTTCTTATGCCAGAACCAGGAAGTTTTGAGAACAGTGGCTTTGTAACACAGCTTGATATCTGGTATTGAGATCCCACCTACTTTGTTCCTCTTTCTCAGGATTGCTGCAGCTATTTGGGGTCTTTTTATATTCCAGATGAATTTTTGGAAAGTTTGTTCTAGGTCTGTGAAATATGCCATTGGCATTTTAATGGGGAGTCCATTGAATTTATAGATTACTTTGGGTAGTATGGACATCTTGATGATGTTGATTCCACCAATCCATGAACACGGTATGTTCTTCCATCTGTTTATGTCTTCCTCCTTCTCCTTTTTCAGTGTCCTGTAGTTTTCCGCGTATAGGTTTTTTACCTCCTTTGTCAAGTTTATTCCTAAGTATCTTAATCTTTTTTGGTGCAATGGTAAATGGGATTGTTTTTTTAGTGTCTCTTTCTGTAATTTCATTATTGGTGTATAGAAATGCCATAGATTTCTTGGCATTAATTTTATATCCTGCTATATTGTCGAATTCATTTATTAAGTCAAATAATTTTTTGATGGAGTGTTTAGGGTTTTCTATGTACAGTATCATGTCATCTGTGAATAAGGACAGTTTTACTTCTTCTTTTCCAATTTGGATGCCTTCTATTTCTTCTTCTTGTCTGATCGCAATGGCTAGTACTTCCAGTACTCTGTTGAACAGGTGTGGTAAGAGTGGGCATCCCTGTCTTGTTCCTGTTCTTAGGGGAAATGGTTTTAGTGATTGCCCATTGAGTATGATGTTGGCTGTGGGTTTGTCATATATAGCTTTTTTTATGTTGAGTTATGATCCTTCCATTTCCACCTTGCTGAGAGTTTTTTTCAAGAAATGGTGTTGGATTTTGTCAAATGCTTTTTCTGCATCAGTTGATATGACTATATGAATTTTATCTCTCAATTTGTTTATGTGATGTATCACGTTTATTTATTTGCGGATATTTTACCATACTTGCATCCCCGGGATAAATCCTACTTGGTCATGATGTATGATCTTTCTGATGTACTGCTGGATCTGATTTGCTTGAATTTTGTGGAGGATTTTTGGCATCTATGATCATGAGGGATATTAGCCTGTAATTCTCTTTCATTGTGTTGTCTTTATCTGGTTTTGGTTTTAGGGTGATGCTGGCTTCATAGATTGAGCTTGAAAGTGTTCCTTCCTCTTGAATTTTTTGGAATAGTCTGAGGAGGGTAGGTTTTAGTTCTTCCTTGAATGTTTGGTAAAACTCCCCTGTGAAGCCGTCTGGCCCTGGGCTTTTGTTTGCTGGAAGCTTTTTGATGACTGCTTCAATTTCTTCCATAGTTATCGCCTATTAAGATTTTTAGAATCTTCTTGATTCAGTTTTGGAAGGTTGTATTTTTCTAGGAATATGTCCATTTCCTCCAGGTTGTCTAGTTTGTTAGAATAGAGTTGTCCATAGTATATTTTAACAATTCTTTGTATTTCTGTGGGGTCTGTTGTTATTTTGCCTCATTCATTTCTGATTTTGTTTATTTGGGTCCTCTCTCTTTGCTTCTTGGTGAGCCTTCCTAGAAGTTCATCAATCTTGTTTATCCTTTCAGAGAACCAGCTCTTGATTTCATTGATCTTCTGTATTATTTTTTTTGTCTCTATGTCATTCATTTCTGCTCTGATCTTTATTATCTCCTTCCTTCTGCTCACTCTCTGCTTTTCTTGTTGCTCTCTTTCTAATTCTTTGAGCTGTAGAGTTAGATGATTTACTACCATTTTTTCTTGTTTTCTGAGGTAGACCTGTAGAGCTATAAACTTCCCTCTCAGGACTGCTTTCATTGTGTCCCATAGATTTTGGATTGTTGTGTTCTTATTGTCATTAGTTTCCAGGATGTTTTTAATTTCTTCTTTGATCTCTTTGGTAACCCAATCATTGTTTAATAGCATTCTTTTCAGCTTCCAAGTGTTTGAATTTTTTGGATTGTTTTTATTGTAGTTTATTTCTAATATTATGCCATTGTGGTCTGAGAAGATGCTTTATATAATTTCTGTCTTCTTGAATTTGGGGAGACTTTGCTTGTGACCCAGTATGTGGTCTATCTTTGAAAATGTCCCATGTGCACTTGAGAAGAACATATATTCCATGGCTTTGAGTTGAAATGTTCTGAAGATGTCAATTAAGTCCATTTTATCTAGTAAGTCATATAGGATTGTTGTTTCTTTGCTGATTTTTTTGTCTAGAGGATTTATTGGTGTTATTGGTGGTGTATTAAAGTTCCCTACCCTGATTGTATTGTTGTCAATCTCTCCCTTGATATCTTCCAGGAGTTTTTTATAATGTATTTGGGTGCTCCTGCATTGGTTGCATATATGTTTATCAGTGTTATATCCTCTTGTTGTATTGATCCCTTTAGTATTATGAAGTGTCCTTCCTTATCTCTTATTATGGCCTTCACTTTGAGGTCTATTTTGTCAGATATAAGTATTGCTACCCCAGCTTTTTATTTTTCATTTCCATTTGCCTGAAAGATATTTTTCCATCCCTTCACTTTCATTCTGTTTTAGTCCCGTATTCTGTGGTGGGTCTCTTGTAGACAGCATATATATGGGTCATGTGTTTTTATCCATTCAGTCACTCGATGTCTTTTGATTGGAGCATTTAGTCTGTTTATGTTTAAAGGTATTATTGAAAGGTACTTGTTTGTAGCCATTTTTATTTTTTGTGCCTGTTTTCTTTCTTAGCTTTGTATTTCTTATTTTTACAACAGTCCCTTTAGCATTTCTTGTATTGCTGGCTTGGTTTTGATAAACTCCCTTAGCCTTTTTTTTGGTCTGTGAAGCTTCTTATTTCCCCTGCAATTTTTAATGATAGCCTTGCTGGAAAGAGTATTCTTGGATTCAGTTCCTTGCTTTGCATCACTTTGTAAATTTTCTTCCATTCTTTTCTGGTCTGATGTGTTTCTGTTGAGAAATCATTTGATAATATAATGGGAGATCCCTTGTATGTAACTTTCTGACTCTCTTGCATCCTTTAATATTCTCTCTTTGTCCTGATCATTTGCCATCGTAATTATGATGTGTCTTCGTGTGGGTCTTTTCGGGTTCATCTTGTTTGGGACTCTTTGTGCTTGTGTGACTTTTTCTCCCCCCCCTCCCTCAGGGAAGTTTTCTGACATTATTTCTTCAAATAGGTTTTATAACCCTTGTTCCTCTTCTTGTTCTTCTTGCACCCCTATTATTCGTATGTTGTTTCACTTCATGTTGTACCATAGCTCCCTTAGGGTCTCCTCCTGTCTTTTAACTTTTTTCTCCAATTGCAGTTCAGTTTGGGTTTGTTTTGCTTCCCTGTCTTCTAATGTGCTAATTTGGTCCTGTGCTTCTCCTAGTCTACTATTGAAACTTTCCATGGTGTTTTTTATTGAAGCTACATCACCCTTAATTTCTTCTTGATTCTTACATAAGTTATTGATTTTTTCATCCAATTATTCTTGATTCTTACATCAGTTGTTAATTTTTTCATCCATCTGGTTTATGAACTGTATGACCATTATTCTGAATTCTTTTTCTGACATATTGCATGCCTCTGTTTCACTTAGATGCTTTTCTGGAGATTTCTTGTTGTCTTTTCTTTGGGGGTTCTTTGTCTACCCATTTTTGTTCTCACTGACTGATCTAGATGTCGAGTTGTGCAGGGGCTGCTCCTTGGGTGGTAGTGGCTCCTCAGGCTGAAGTTGCTCCTCGGATGGTTGTGGAAGTGGTTGCTCCTCAGTTGGCAGCAGCTCCTCTGGTGGGTGCTGTTCACAGCAGTCGTGTCTCCTCTGACTGGTGGGGGAGTCTGCTCGCATAGCTGCTGTGCCTTGGAGAGCGTTGGCCTGATCACGAGGCTGTTGCTCCTCAGTTGCAGGCAGGCTGAGCATGGCTGCTGCTCCTGGGATGGGGGCGGGTTGTTCACGTGGCTTCTGCTCCTTGACTGGGGCGGTCTCCTCTTGTGGCTGCTGCTCCTTGGATCAGGGATGGCTGCATGCTGCTGCTGTTCCTCAGATGGGGTGGGCTGTTCGTGAGTCTGCCGCTTCTTGGACAGGGGTAGGTTGCTTACAGGGCTACTGCTCCTTGTATGGGTGTGGGCTGCTCACGCAGTTGCTACTCCTTGAATGGGGGTGGGCAGCTCGTGGCACTGCTCTTCCTTGTACAGGGATGGGTTGCTCACACAGTTGCTGCTCCTTGGATGGAGGCAGGCTGCTCGTGTGGCTGCTAATCCTTGGACGGGGCCCGGTTGCTCACACAGCTGCTGCTCCTCAGATAGGTGTAGGGTTCAGGCTGTGTGCAGCAGCTGCTCCTTGTACAGGGGCGGGCTGTGCGGGGCTGCCACTCCTCAATCGTGGGCAGGCTGCTCATGTGGCTGCTGCTCCTTGGATGGGGCACACTGCTTGCATGGTTGCTGCTCCTCAGATGGAGGAGCAGGCTGCTCACACAGCTACTGCTCCTTGGACAGGGGCAGGCCACTTGAAGCTGCTGCTCTTAGGCCTGGGGCAGCCTGCTTGCGGGGCTGCTGCTGCTTGGACAGGAGCGGGCTGCTCACATGTCTGCTGCTTGCGTGGTTGCAGTTCCCTGGGCTAAAGTGTTGGGCCAGTCAGAGGGGAGCATGCTTCAGAACTCACAGGAGCCTGCGCCCAGGGTGGCTGGAGACTTGTTGACCGTGGGACCACAGCTGAGGTAGCAGGTCCCTGGCAGGCGTGGCTGTAGAGTCCCAGGTGTTATATGAGGGCACCCTGGGTGGAGGTGAGGCTGGGCTCCCAGTTACATCAGCTCTCCCCTTCAAAAGGTGAGGCCTCTGAAGAAGAGCTGGCCTACTGGTACTGTTTGTAATGGTAGCAGAGGCTGCCTAGTTAGGCGAGCCCAGTTAGCCTGCCCCTGAAGGTCCTGCGGGGTCTAACTGTGCCTCACACACACACACACACACACACCCCACATGACCACACACTCCTCTTTTGCTCCCTCACTCACTCACACTCTCTCCCTCACTGCCGCCTTTTTCCTGCCTCTGTAGATGGGTCTGGGGTGTTATTGACCCATTCTTGGATGGAGTTTACTCTCCAGGTGTCTGTTTATGAGACTCACTCTCTAGCAACTGGCCAGACAGGGTAAAATTCACCTCGACAAGACACAACACAAAGGGAACAAAGCACTAATGTACTCACGACACCAATAACCCCACTATAAGTGACCACCTGAGAAAAGAGAATCAGGGAGAGAAAAGAGAGCATAAATGATATCGATGAGAGAGAAAAAGATAAGAGAGAAAAGAAAAAGGAAGAAAAAGGAGAATATATATATATTAGAGGCCCGGGGCCCAAAAATTTGTGCACTCGGGGGGGGGGGGCCCTCAGCCCGGCCTGTGCCCTCTTGCAGTCTGGAACCCCTCCGGAGATAATGACCTGCTGGCTTAGACCTGCTGGCTTAGGCCTGCTCCCGGGTGGCAGAGGGCAGGCCCAATCCCTAGGTGCAGCCCCTGGTCGGGCTCAGAGAAGGGCCGATAGGGGGGTTGGGGCACCGCCCCCGTCACACTCAAGGCAGGGTCGATGGGGAGGTTGCGGCGCCACCCCCTGTCACGCACATAGCAGGGCCAATCAGGGGGTTGGGGCGCTGCCCCCTGTCACTCACAGAGCAGGGCCCGTCAGGGGGGTTGGGGTTCCGTACACTGTCACGCACAGAGCAGGGTCGATCAGGGGGTTGGGGAGCTCCCCCCTGTCACCACAGAGCAGGGCCGATCATGGGGTTGAGGAGCTCCCCCCTGTCACGCACAGAGCAGGGCCAATCAGGGGGTTGAGGAGCTCCCCCCTGTCACGCACAGAGCAGGGCCCGTCAGGGGGTTGAGGCGCTCCCCCTGTCACTCACAAAGTAGGGCCGATAGGGGAGTTGGGGCACCTCCCCCTGTCACCCACAGAGCAGGGCAGATCAGGGGGTTGGGGTGCCGCACCCTGTCACACTCAGGGCAGGGCCGATGGGGAGGTTATGGCTCTACCCCGTCACACACAGAGCAGGGCCTGTGTGGGGGGGGGGGGTTGGGGCGCCGCACCCTGTCACACACAGAGCAGGGTGGATAGGGAGGTTGTGGCCCCGCCCCCTGTCACACACAGAGCCGCAGGGCGATCAGAGGGTTTGGGTGCTGCCCCCTGTCACGCTGATCCTGGTGCCGGGAGGCCTTGCGGCTCCGCTGATCCCGGTGCTGGGAGGCATATTACCCTTTTACTATATAGGATAGAGGCTTGGTGCATGGGTGGGGGCCAGCTGGTTTTCCCTGAAGGGTGTCCTGGGTCAGGGTGGGGGTCCCGCTTTGGTGCCTGGCCAGCCTGGGTGAGGGGCTGATGGCTATTTGCAGCTGGTCACACCCCCTTCAGGGTGGGGGTCCCCACTGGGGTGCCTGGCCAGCCTGGGTGAGGGGCTGAGGGCCGTTTTCAGGCTGGCGGGTGACTGAAGCTCCCAACCGCTCCTTTTTTTCTTTTTTTTTAATTCTGGGCCAGCTTGAGCTCTGAAGCTTGGCTCCAGCTCTGGGGCCTCGGCTGCTGAAAGCAGGTATCTGGTTTGTTTGGGTTCTATAATAGAAACACTGTTTCAACTCCAGCTCTGAGTTCCCGGCTGGCTGAAAGCAGGTTTCTGGGGTTTTGTTTAGCTTCTATATTTGTAACAATGTTTCAAACTGCAAGCTCAGAGGCCGGCAGTAGCAGGCGGGGAACATTGGCTTCCTCCGTCACTGAAGCTAGCAAACCTCATGTTCGCTTCAAGCTGCCTGGCTGCCGGCCGCCATCTTGGCTGGCAGTTAATTTGCATATCGCCCTGATTAGCCAATGGGAAGGGTAGCGGAGGTACGGCTAATTACCATGTTTCTCCTTTATTAGATAGGATATATATATATAAAACACCACAGAACCAATTGATAACAACAACAAAAAAATCCAAACACCAAATCACCAGCAAAGAGGATGGGGGCAGAATCTGTAGAGGCTGAGTTTACATACAAAAAATAAGGTTAAGAATTAGATGAGTATGGGGAGGACCTCAGTTCAGTATGGAGGAAGTAGAAAGGGGATGGGTGGATAAGAGGAAAGAGAATGAGAAGAAAATAATAATAATAATAAATTTACAAAAAATTGATTTCAAAAATGGTATAAAACAAATAGCAAATAAAAATAAAATAGAGTAATGGAAAAACAATGCAAAAAGAAATAGACAATAAAGCAACAAACAAAAACAGGAAAACAAAGAAAAAAGAAGTAAAAAAGAGATAACAAAATAAAAAAAAAAGAAAAATGAAAAAGTGAAGTGTTGTTTTTTTTGGCTGGCTTAAGATCCCACTATTCTGTACTGTACTCTTTCTGAACTTCCTGTTGCTTGGGCAGAAGGTCTCTCTTTAGGCCAGTCCCTTTGGACTCTTAGGGACTATTAAATTTTATTTTAATCCTTTGTACCATTCAGGGTGGAATCTGGGTGTGGCTATATTGTTTGCCTGGATACTGGAGGGAGGGGCTATCTCTTTAGGACAAAATGGCTGCCCAGGTCCTGGGCTCAGGTATGACTCAGCACCAGACTTGCTGCCACTTCTCCTGGACCCCCTCCTCTCCCCAGATTCCACAAGTTCGCACCTTCTCCTGCACCTCAGCCACTGATAAGTGTCTGTATCCGAAAGTTCCTATGAACTAGGTTCAGTGAAGACAGGCACAGGCCACAGAGAGGGGAAAGGCTGCACCTCTGCACACTCCTCTCCTGTGGCACTGCATGGTCTGGTCAGCCCTTCAGGCTGCCCACTCTGGGTTTGGCTTTTCCTGACTGTGGACCTAGATTTAGAATCCCCTGCCATCCAGCAGTTCTGCGGACTTTCTTTCCACAGTCAGACACTGTGCCTGTCCCAAGGGATGCAGCTCGGTGCTGTGCGGTTTCCCTCTGACTCTCTGGGCTCAGAGGTCTGGCTGACTCTTCTGACCAGATCCTTGATTTTACCTTTCTCCAGGGATCCTATGCCCTTCCTGGCTGAAAACTGTCTCCCACCTGAGTCTCCTTCACCAATTTGGGTTGGATGTTATTTGTTTCAGCTGCTCATTCTATTTGCTCCGGGACAAGGCTCGGGATACGTCCATCTATTCCGCTGCCATTTTGTCCTTCCCTATATGATCTTTTCTGATAAATATTTCACATTCTACATAAGCCCTGGTGCAAAGATTGAAACCATGACTAGACCTGCAGGCAAGAAGTTGATAAAGATTCCTTCTAATAAGAAATATTCCCATTCTCTGGCACTGGAATAGCTTCCTTTTTTTGTAAGCTCTTCTGTTTTATAGCCCTTTCTCTAAATGTATTAGACATGGTGAAACAATCAGGAAAAAAACCTCTTGCTCTGTTAATTGAATTACAGTTATATTGTTCATTGTAAACAATAGGTAAATGTTTGCCACCTCAAAAATTTCTGAAATTATTATATGATACAATTACCAAAGGTTTATCCTACATGAGTCTGTAGCATGAAGAACAATTAATCCAACTTGGGGTTTTTCTATATAAAACTAGAGGCCTGGTGCACGAAATTCATGCATGGGTTGGGTCCGTAGGCCTGGCTGGCAATCAGGGCTGATCAGGGCCTTCTGGCTGCCAGCTGGGGCCTTCCTTCCCCAGCTGCCAGCTGCCGGCCAGGGCCTTCCTTCATTCCACGCCATCCCCTGGTGGTCAGCACACATCATAGCGAGCGATAGAACTCCTGGTCTCCCGGTCGAACTCCCGAGGAGACACTTTGCATATAAGCCATATATATATATATATATATATATATATATATATATATATATATATTCTCAGCAGAATCCCTTGAATTTGCTAGGGTAGCAGTAAACAAGGATAGTCCATTTTCATCAACTTTGTAGGACAATGGTGTTCAAGACTGATCATGTTTAGAAATTACATGTCTAAATAAATTATGAAAAAATGTCGCTAAGCTTTATTTTGTTCTATTCCCACTGAATGCTAACAGAGACTTAGAACTGTTAGAACTGGAAAGAGCCTTAGAAATAATACAACCAAATTTTATCAGCTTACACAAGAGACACTTGCCCAAAGTCATAGAAAAGAAGAGTGAGACTGGAACTCAAACATTCAGATTCCCTATCCAGGGATTGATTACTCTCTTCCTCTTCTTCCCCAATAAGCCCTAGGAATTATAAAAAAAAATCCAAGTTGACAAATATTTTAACTTCCTGGTTTAAGAGTTCTATGAAAAGGATTGGATTTGGTGGAGCTTTAGAGTTCTGTTCCCACTCTTTGGTGTTCATGATTAATATTTACTCAGTCTAACTAAAGTTTTAAGCAAGGTATCACTTCTAATCACAAGGCCACCTCTAACCCATCCCTTTATATTTATTCTAGAGCTATCACTGCACTGGCTTCACAGTACCTAGACCAGAGGTTTTCAACCTGTGGGTCACGACCCCTTTGGGGGTCGAACAACCCTTTCACAGGGTTCGCCTAAGAACATCGGAAAACACATATATAATTATATATTGTTTTTGTGATTAATCACTATGCTTTAATTATGTTCAATTTATAACAATGAAATTGGGGGTCACCACAACATGAAGAACTGTATTAAAGGGTCGCGGCATTAGGAAGGTTGAGAACCACTGGCCTAGACTGTTTTACCCTAAATTCCTCCTTTTTTACTCTAGCTTAGTCATTAAACACTGTGGTTCTCTACCCAGAGTTTCTCAATCATGGTGCTATTGCTATTTGGGGCTGGATAATTACTTTTTTTACTAGAGGCCCAGTGCATGCAATTTGTACATGGGGGCAGTCCCTAGGCCTGGCCGGTGATCGAAGCACGAGTGTCTGGCATGGAAGGGCAGGTCCCAGCTGACCTCTGGGCCCTGGGCAGCACCTGGGTCCCTGGGCCCCCACACTCCCCCCTCCACCTGAGTCACAGTGCCCGAGTCCCCATGTGGAGATCTGGTGAGCACGGCCCAATGCCGAGGGCTGGGCGCAGCGTGGGCCTCTGGGCCGCCCAGTGGCACCGCACAGAAGCCATGCGGGCAATGTGCTCTCTCCCAGCTGGCTTCACAAACCAGCTCCTGTTCGAACCCACAGGAAGCCCGACAAACCCCTGAAGTCCCAGCGGCTGTAGCCCAACTCACCTGGAAGAGGCTGCATGGGTGCCGGGTGGGCTCCTCACAGGTACCTGGAACCTGAGCTCCTGCTACCAGTTCCGCATTGCTGATGCCTGCCATGTTCCATGCCACTCCCTGGTAGTCAGCGCATGTCATAGCGAGCGGTTGAACTCTGGTCTCCCAGTCGAACTCCAGGTAGAATGACCACCTGAGGGGACAATTTGCACATTAGGCTTTTATTATATAGGATAGGGGGGCTGTTCTGTGCATTTTAGGATGTTTAGCAGACCTGATTTCTATCCAGTAGGTACCAGTAGAACTCCTCCTCCATGTTCAGATATTGAAAAGCATCCTTTAGGGACCAAGTTGTCCTGATTGAGAATATTGGACTATATCTTATGCTTCACTATCATAGACTCAACTGAAATTAAGCTAACATGCTTTGTATATCCAAGTCAGAAGTGTGGATGTGTGTGCAGGCTCATGATAATCTGTGAATGTGAGGATGACATGACTTAAGGTATTTGAATTTCTGTTACTTTTTTAATGAGCTTTCCTACAGTTGCCATAGTGACCGAAAGACAGGAACTATTTTATTCTTATTTTTATTGAATTTTTACAGAGAGGAAGGGAGAGGGATAGAGAGTTAGAAACATCAATGCGAGAGAAATATCGATCAGCTGCCTCCTGCACACTCCCTACTGGGGATATGCCCTTGACCGGAATCAAACCTGGGACCCTTGAGTCCGCAGGCTGACGCTCTATCCACTGAGCCAAACTGGTTAGGGCAAGAGAGGAACTATTTATAGATACCAGTACCTAGAGATCTCAGGTAAGAGATGAAGCTATGTTTATTGACCACAAACTATATACCAGGTTGCTTAGCACACATTATTTTTTTCAGTTTTATTGGGATATAATTGACATATAACATTGTATAAGTTTAAGACAGACAGCATGTTGATTTGATACACTTGCATACTGCAAAATGATTATCACCAAAGTTAGCAGACACCTTCATCACATCACATAATGATCATTTCCCTTGGTGAGAAGGGTTTTTGCTACTTTTAATCAAAGGAGTCTTAACTAACATAAATATTGAAAATTGCTATAGAATGAATTTATATGTTGAAACCTAATCTCCAATGTGATGATATTTGGAGGTGGGGTATTTGGGATTAGGCCACTAGGGCCAAGTCATAATAATGGGATTAGTGCCTTTATAAAAGAGAACCCAGAGCACTCCCTCACCCCTTATGCCAAGTGAGAAGATGACCATGTATGACTTAGAAAGCGAGTTCTTACCAAAAACCAAATCTGCTTGAGATTTCCCAAGCTCCAGAACTGTGAGAAATAAATGTCTGTTGTTTAAGCCAGTTAGTGGAATTCTGTTGTAGCAGCCCAGATGGGCTAAGACAGAAGTTGGTTTGAGATATGGAGGTGTTGCTGTAGCAAAAACCTAAAATGTGGAAGTGACTTTGGAACTGGATAATAGAGGCTGGAAAAGTTTGGAGGTGCATGCTAGAAAAAGCCTACATTGCCATGAATGGACAATTGAAGGGCGATTCTTGTGAGAGGTCAGAAAGAAAAGAGATCTATAGAGAAACTGTCAGTCTTCTTAGAGAATACCACAGTAACACTGAGCAGAATGTTGATAGAAATATGGATGATATGATCCAGTGGTCAGCAAACTGCGGCTTGCGAGCCGCATGCGGCTCTTTGGCCCCTTGAGTGTGGCTCTTCCACAAAATACCGACTTCTGCACATGGGCCACGAAGTTTCAATCGCACTGTACATGCGCGCCTGCATGTGGTATTTTGTGGAAGAGCCACACTCAAGGGGCCACAGAGCCGCATGTGGCTTGCCAGCTGCAGTTTGCCGACCACTGGTATAGGCTATTCTGATGAGGTCTCAGACAAAAATGATGAACATGTTATAGGACAATGGAGGAAAGGCTGATATTGTTATAAAGTGGCAAAAAAGTGGAATTGTGTTTGTGTCCTAGTGTCTTGTGGAAAATAGAACCTGCAAGCATTAAAACTGGATATTTGCTAGAGGAAACCTCTAAGCCAAATCACAGAAGCAGCCTAGTTTCTCCTCAATGCTTATAGTAAAATCTGAGAAGAGAGAAATGATTTAAAGATGAAGTTGTTAAGCAAAAAGGAAGCAGAACTTAAAGATTCACAAAATTCTGACTATCCATATAGAAAGAAATGACAAAGCCTGTATAAAGAGAACACTAAAGATATGGCCAAGCGACCACTTGATAAGATTAGTATGAATCAACCATCTCTAACAGATGCTGGGGGTTATTCTCCAAGACAATGGAGAATGACTCCAAAAGCAATTCAGAGATCATCAGACTTGCCACTCCCATCACAGGCTTAAAGTACAAGTGCTTGAAGGGGAGAGCAGAGTGGATTTTAAAAGGGGGTGGTCCTGTGCCTACAGAGCCTTGGTATGTGTTTCCCAGCATCACCGCACATGGAGGGCTCCACTTCCCACACTCTGATGCTTCACTCATTGGCCATCCAAGGTGCATCTCTAGCAGGTCTCAGGGTAGTGAGGGCCATGGTAACTGCCTCTTCAGAGGGCAGAGGCAGCAAATTTTGGTGGCTTCCTTGCTGGGCTATCTCTGCCACAGAGTACAAGAGCCAGGGAAGTGTGGCTACCTTTACGTAGGTGTTAAAGGATGAAGTCTCCTCGAGCCATAGGGCAGTGCCACTGTAGAGAGCCACTGTAGATTCTTCATGCAGAACCATTGGGGTGACTTTGCCACCCCAGTGGACCTAGAAGACAGAACACTGAGCCAAAGAGAATTATTCTCAAGCTTTACGATGTAATGTTTGCCTCTTGGACTGGGGATGTCAATCCTATACCTGTCCCACAATTGTATTTTGGAAGCACATAACTTGCTTGGCTTCACAGATTCACAATTGAAAGGTAATTTGCCTCAGGATGAATAACACCTTGAATTCTTTGTGAATGGAATTAGTGCCATTATAAAAGTATGGAGTTTCCTCAAAAATTAAAAATGGAACTCCCATTTGACCCAGTAATCCCACTGCTAAGAATATATCCCAAGAAATCAGAAATACCAATTAGAAAGAATATATGCACCCCTAATTTCATAGCAGCACAATTTACAACAGCTAAGATTTGGAAACAGCCTAAATGCCCATCAGCATAGGAGTGAATTGAAAAACAGTGGTACATCTACACAATGGAATACTATGCTTCTGTAAAAAAGAAAGAACTCTTATCATTTGCAATAGCATGGATGGACCTGGAGAGCATTATGCTAAGTGAGATAAGCCAGACAGAGAAAGATAACTATCATATGATCTCACTCATTTGTGGAATATAATGAACAACATAAACTGATGAACAAAAATAGATCCAGAGATATAGAAGCATTGAACAGACCATCAAACCTTAGAGGGAAGGCAGGGGAGGGTGGAAGGGGAAGTAAGAGATCAACCAAAGGACTTGTATGCATGCATAGAAGCATAACCAATGGACACAGAGAGTTGGGAATGAGGACATGTGCTGGGGAGTGGGTGTGGTCAGGGAGAGTTTAATGGGGGAAAAAGGATACATCTGTAATACTTTAAACAATAAAGAATTTAAATTAAAAAAGAGAGACCCCAGAGAGCTCCCTTGCCCCTTCTGCCATGTGAGCTAACAGTGAGAAGAAGGCTATGTATGAGGAAACATGTGCTCACCAGATACCAAATCTGCCAGAGCCATGATTTTACACTTCCCAGCCTCCTGAACTGTGAGAAATAAATATTTGTTATTTAAGCCACCTAGTATATGATATTTTTGTATAGTAGCCTGAATGGACTAAGACAAAGATATTCAGTGAATAGAAATAATATGACCAGGAATAAGATCATCCCATAGAAATGACCTAAGCAATTGCTAGAGGTAAGTTGGTGATTTGATTCTAAAATTCCCAGAGATCAAAGGAAAGGAGGAAAACTTAATCAAATACATTAATTATATATCTCATAAGATGTAAGCAGATTCATCTTTTCAAGAGAAGGACAGCTTTTTCTTTTTATTTTTTAATGTGGGCTCTTTACCATTTTATCAAAAAGAAAAATGTGTGTTTGTCTCAAATAGAACAGTTAAAAATGTTAAATCAATACAAAGAACTTTGCCTCTGTCTAGCCCTGGCAAGCATAGTCGTTGAAGGTCTCTTCTGAGTTTGCTTCTACCTACACCTCCCTTGTCATAGTGCAGGTCACACCAATGTTAATAAAATTAACAATTTAAGGTTAAGTAAACTTAAATAAGGGTGTTAAATACAGGACACTTAATCAAGGCCTCTGTACAAAAATAATTTGGCATTGTACATGAGACCCACTGGCTCACAGCACACAAGAGAGTTCTAGTAAGTGAGCAGGTTTACACTTTTCTCCAGCAAAGTGTTAACTATACAAAAGTGAACTAAGATTGAAGTTACTACTTAGCGAGCCATTTACAAGGCATAAGTATCTTTTAAAAAAAGAATCAGAACAATGTTAATATTCAGGCACTATTTGCTCCTGCAAAAATGTCTCTAAAGTAATTGCATTGGAACCTGTGTTAAGCACATCAGTGCTTCATTTTCCCTGACATGATTTTTCTGACCCTTTACTATTTCTCTTTCTTATTGCTATGATAATGTGGATGTGGAGATAAAACTACTGTGCATCCAGAAACATAATACCTTTACAGTAGAGTGTATATCAGATAATTTGTTTTGGTGTTTATTTTATAATACTAAAGCCCAAAATATGGTAAATTGTTTTAACATTTCTACTAGGTCACCTGGTATCTATAATAATAACAGCGTAATATGCTACTTAGACCGGACAGCCAAACAACCTTCTGGACAACATTCTGAATGTTCTTCCAGATGGAGCTGCGGTGATGGGGCCGAGGCAGAGGCAGTTAGGGGCGATCAGGCAGGCCGGCGAGTGGTTAGGGGCGATTAGGCAGGCATGCGAGTGATTAGGGTTGATCAGGCAGGCAGGCAGGTGAGCGGTTAGGAGCCAAGAATCCCAGATTGCGAGAGGGATGTCCGACTGCCAGCTTAGCACCCTCCTAGTATAAGAAATAAGACCCTTCACGCCAGAGCACTGTTTAGTAGTGTCTAAAAACAAGGTCTAAACTGACTCTAGAGTTACATTCATAGCAACACGGGCATTACATTCATCTTCATGCTGGTATTCCCTCCGTTCTCACAATGGCCACTGAAAAAGCATCTCTGTCCCTTCCTGCTGGGGTGCATGGCGCTAGAGAGACCAAGGCAACAAAGATTTTATGATAGGCTAAAAATATGGCTGAAACCATATATCTGCGATTTCCAAGGGAATCTAGGCATTTCCTAGTGGTCCCTTGATGGGGGATGGACTGGCTAAGACTCTTTGTCAATGGTGTTGAAGAACCATTCTGAATTTGTGCAGCTGGGCTGTGGCCATCTGCAACTCCTCCTGTAGCTTCCTGTTGTTCTGTCACGGGTGCCAAGAAGCCCAGCTTTTTAGATACTGGGGTCTCTGAAAATTATTTTTTTGGATACCTGTAAAAAGAATACTTTCTTGGTACTAATAAAATGTGATTTTTCTCTTTCTTTCCATTCAATGCAGGCTGATGTCAATGCCAAAAAGCATTCCAGTAAAAGAAATTTCAAATATTGATGTCCAAAGATAAAATTCAGGTTATGGTTCCTAAAAACCTATCTGCAATAGCTTTTACATAATCCCTGAGCCTTTAATCGGGGACGTGTGAGTGTGTGTGTAAAGGCTTTGAGTATTAATTTCTAGTCATTTCACTGATGGCAATGTTGCAGTGGTTATCATCAAGGCTCATAGTGTACTTATTTCACTATAGATTGCCATCTGGATTCTTGGGTGTTTGAGTTTAAATTAGGATAAAACTATGGTTGTGAAGTTTAGACCTGAGATCAAATCCTCGTTCTACTTCTTCCTAGATGTGTGATTTTAGGTGAAACTTTTAACTTTCTAGAGCCTATTTTTATCTCATATAAAATGGAGATAATAGTAGTACCTACTTCACAGGGTTGTTGTAAGAGTCGATGAGAAGATCCACATACAGGAGGTTGGTACAACATGCTTGCTCACTAAATATTATACATTGTTTTTGTTTTAAGCCCTGAATTGTTAAACAGTGACTATCACTCTGTAGTTTTCTGTCCAAATAAGTGCATAATTTTCTTAAGCATTACTTTCTAACTTTGTATTATATATTCCAGCATAAGGGATTTAAAATGGTAACAAAGATACTATCTTTGAAGGTAAGATTTACAAAGTTATTTCTCTTCGATATATTTTAATTTCTTAAATTTTAGAAATAAACTTTATTCATGCATTATAAAAATAAAGATGCTAATTTTCCATTAACTGTTTGTCCACAGTACAGAAACTAAAATACAATTTTTTTAAATGGAAAATCAAAACCATGTGGCCTCATATTCAGGGACTTCCAAGAACACATGCTGATCTGTAAATAAAGATATGTAGAAACAAGAATGTCCTCATTCATAGAAAAATATACAAACTCAAAACCAAAACAGATAGCTAAGTTTTTTCTGATCTAACTATGATGGACTCAAAGTGAGGTATAAATTATCAGACAGTATGTTTAAAGTAGATACCTACTAACAAATCATGCAAAACAATCATTGTTTAAAATTAACTGAGGAGGTTGACACTGAGCTAACCTTAACTGTACCAATTTTAGGGCCAAATTTAGAAGCCTAAGGAAGAAAAAAATTATAGTGATTTTATAGATAATGGCTTTATTTAAAACTTTTAAAATAGAATACTAGTTACAGATTATTATATAAATTATTATGGAATTATAATAATCTTTCTCTTATTTTATAAATTATTATGAAACCATAATCATCTTTCTCTTAATATAGGTAAAAGCTAAGTAGTACTTAATTATAATGCATTAGTAAATTAAACCTTTTTCTTTCTTTAGAAGCTATTAATACAACCTTGGTGAAAGGCCAACACTGCCATTTATTGCTATGAGACCTTGAGTAAAAGTGTAAGTTAAATAGATTTTTAAACCTTTACTTTTACTTCTTTTTCCCCCACCAAATTAAAGAATGCACATCATTTTAAAAATCAAGTAGTATTCCAAAGTTTATAATGAGAAACAGCAGCCCCCCTGCCCTTTGTCTTCTCATTACCTAATTTTATTTAGCATTTAAAATTTTATTAAGTTAAAAACTTACACAAGTAATATACAATACATTCTCACTGGGAATGATTCAAATCATTCACATATACAGAAAGCAAAATGTTCAAGTACTCAGTTCACATTCCACCATCCCATTCTACCCTCCTTCTTGAAGTAAACTTTGTCATCAATTTGATGTGAATCTTTCCAATCCATTCCCTATGTATTCTCATCGCTATGTTCTTACATACTTGTTTGTTTACATTATTGAGGTCATACCATAAAAATTATTTAGCAACTTTTTTTCTCATTGAACAATATGCCTCACTTTCCATGACAGTGCATACAGACCTACTTTATTTCTTTTAATTTCTGCCTAAAATAGATATATGTTTATTTAACAAATGATGGACATTTAGGTTTTCCTTCTTTTTGCAACTAAAAATAATGCAGCAGTAAACATCTTTGTTCTTGCTTCTTTGTATACACACATACGCTGAGTCCAAAAGTATGCATATTTTATATTTTGATGGAACTGAAAAATTTCTGTCCAAAGAAGTCATATCATTCTACAGGTTTTCAGAAAAAGTGGAAATTTTTACCAATTACATGGACAAAAGTTGTTGTTTTAATATTCCTTTCTCTGATAACTACAGGGATTATATGTATTTTCATATTTGTAGTTGCTACTTAAATTTCTTCTTCTTGGAATGGTGTAATCACATCATTTCCAAACCCTTCATCATAATAAATTCTTTGTCTTTTTCTTAAGAGATTTCCCCCACCTTCCATATATCCTGGACATAAATCCTTTGTCATACATGTTGCAACTATTTCTCCCAATCTTCAGTTTCCTTCTTAACTTAGCTCATAGCATCTACTAACTAATAATATAATTAAATTATATAATTTATTGTAATTTTTTTATTATATAGTTAAAATGTTCATTCCTTTTCTTTAAGGATATTTCATTTGAATCATGCTAAATGATCTTGCTCACCCTATGATAAAAATGTCCTCCTACATTTTCTTCTTGAAATATACTGTAGTATTCAATTACATTACTGACATTTAGTTCTTTAACCCATCTGGAATTTATTTTTTTGGTATGGTATCAATTAGAACATGAACTTAATTTTTTCCTAATGTACAGTAAACTATCCAATATCACTTAATGCATAATCCATTGTTTCCTTTTAATTTGAAGTGCAACTTTTTTCATCTATTAAATGTCCTGGCTCTCTATTCGATCTCATTGATCTATTTGTCCATTTTAATTATTATATCCCTTTTTAGTCTTTTACATATTTTAATATCTGACAGAACAACCTTTCATTGTTCTTTTTTTGTCCCTTTTTAAAAAATAATTTTTATGTATTTTTGTTTTCCGAGATGAATTTAAATTTAGCTTGCCAAGTTTCATAAAATATCCACTGGAGTGATGTTGAATTCATAGGTTAATTTAGAGAGAAATGGCATCTTTAAAATATTAAGTTTTTCCAGCCTGAATCACAGTGTATCTCTTCTTTGAGATCTTTTTTCATTGTTGTTTATGGTCTTTATTTACATGTTATAGTTTTCTTCATATAGGTCTTATACATTTCTTAGAACTTTTCTCATACCTGGGTGAAACTTGACCTGCTTTGGCCCTATGCTTTAGAGAGCCCTACTCTGGCTCTCCTCCAGCTGCTTCTCTTCCTATGGAGTGAGAGTTCACTGTACTGTAGGGATGTGCCTATCTGGAACCCTCCTCCACCAGCTTTTCTAGATCATGGCCCAGGTATTAGGATCCTGGAATTCTTTGCTCAAACAGTCTCAAACCTTTCATCAAGGCTGCAGACACTTTTTTCTCAGGTCTTTCCTCCTGAAAGCTGATCATATTGCTGTTGTACACAATCTTAGGCCTGAGCAATGGCTAAGGAATGGCTGTTTAAGTAGGGTGTAGATCAAGCATGTCAAACTCAAAGGCTAACACAGGCCAAATAAACAAGGTTTAAGTTTATGTGGGCTGCAAAAGAACAAAAGCTTCAATTTTCATAGAAACGTAGGTTTATTTCAATAGAGACATGCTGAATACAAAGGGCTAAAATAAATGAGTAATCATTAACATAAAATAACATTTCAATAAAAATTAATATTTTTCTTGAACATTAACTTACCAGACACTGAGTAACTGCACAAATTAATAAACGTAATGCAAATAAACCTATTTTTCTTGTTCTCCGAAAGCGAAATATTTCCTGTTGCGCACACCAAACATGTCAGTACAAGACTAATCAAATGGCAATCAGCTGCTAAAATATTCACTGCTAGTATTAGTGGCGAGAAATGGTGCACCTGAGCATAAGGCACATAAGGGAAATGAATGCAACATGATTACAGTAGTCATTAGTGAATGTTGTAGTTCATTATTGATAATCTAATCTAATAAAAGACAAATAGGGTAATTAACCGTACCTCTGACACGCTTCCCATTGGCTAATCAGGGCAATATGCAAATTAACTGCCAACCAAGATGGCGGCTGGCAGCCAGGCAGCTGAAGCGAACAGGAGGCTTGCTTGCTCCAGTGATGGAGGAAGCCAAGGTTCCCCGCCTGCCTTGTCGGGCTCTGAGCTGCACTCTAAGAAACAATGTTGCAATTATAGAAGCTAAACAAAACCCAGATACCTGCTTTCAGCCGTCAGAGCTGGAGCGAGCAGGACCGCAACAGTGTTGAAATTATAGAAGCCAAACAAACCCTAGATACCTGCTTTCAGCAGCCGAGGCCTCAAGCTGGAGCCGGCTCTCAGCTCCAGTGACAGCCATAGAAGGTAAATAAATCCCAGAATAAAAGAAAAAAAGAAAAACAGGAGAGTTGGGAGCTTCAGTAGCCAGCCAGCCTGAAAACGGCCCTCAACCCCTCACCCAGACTGGCCAGGCACCCCAGTGGGGACCCCGACCCTGAAGGGGGTGTGACCAGCTGCAAACAGCCATCATCCCCTCATCCAGGCTGGCCAGGCACCCAAGCGGGACCCCCACCCTGATCCGGGACACCCTTCAGGGCAAACCAGCCGGCCCCCACCCATGCACCACGCCTCTATCCTATATAGTAAAAGGGTAATATACAAACTGACCCTAATAGCAGAAAGACTGGGAATGACTGTTCACTATGACACACACTGATCACCAGGGGGCAGACGCTCAATGCAGGAGCTGCCCTCTGGTGGTTAGGGCGCTCTCACATGGGAGGAGCTCTGCTCAGCCACAAGCCAGGCTGATGTCTGCCAGTACAGCAGTGGTGATGGGAGCCTCTCCTGCCTCTTCAGCAGTGCTAAGGATGTCAGACTTCAGCTTAGGCCTGCTCTCCACTGGCAAATGGACATCCCCCGAGGGCTGCCGGGCTGCCAGAGGGATGTCTGATTTCCATCTTAGGCCCAATCCCCAGGGGAGCAGGCCTAAGCCAGCAAGTGGTCATCCCCTGAGGGGTCCCAGACTGCGAGAGGGCACAGGCCGGGCTGAGGGACCCTCCACCGAGTGCACAAATTTTTGTGCACCGGGCCTCTAGTCTATATATATAAAAGGCTAATATGCTAAGTGCCCTTCCCTCCGTCTGGGTAATGCTAAGTGTCCTTCCCTCCATCCGGGTAATGATGTCATGTAGCAATGCCCGACTTCGTCTCCCTAGCAACAACTAGCCTCCTTGCAGTTTCTTCAGCCCAGGAGCACTTTAGCCACGTGGAAACACTTTATAATTTAACTAAATGTCTGTGAGGTGTTTTCCCATGCCTCATCTCATTTGATCCTCACAGAAGTCCTGGAGTAGATAGATAGGAGACTCAGTGGAACCCTATTTTCTTTCCATTAGCCAGAAAATGGAGATTTAGAAAGCTTAGAAGCTTGACCTTACTGAAAAGAAGTAAGAAATGGTAGACCTGAAAATGACTTCAGGTTTTTTCACTGCACAGAATATAGTCAAACACTGCTGCAGTTAAATATTTTATCCTTTGTTCTCCCTGTGTGATCTGTAATAATAATCTGCTTTGTGTTGATATTTACTGCTGTGTTGCTAACAATTACCTGAAAGAGAAGTTGGGGTGCTTCACTGGGCTGGAAAAAGTTTAGCTAAGTCAGAAAGCAGGTCTAATTAAGCAAGTTTGTTCTATATCTATAAAAGGCTAAGTTGACTCACACATGCACGATACATATAAAGCTCTTGCTGTTGCCAATTGCACGTGTGTGTTTAGATCTGTCATTGTCGATCGTGAATTTGGTTGACACTTCTATTATAGAGAAAGGACAAATAGCGATATTAAAATATTTCTTCTAATTAATTTCCTCTTAATGTGCACAAATCCGTGCACTGGGCCACTAGTTATGTATAACAGGATATTGTAAAAATTAAGTTACAAAATTTTTATTAAAATGTTTCTTATATACTATTATATTGGCTGGGCCGCAAACATATTCGTTGTGGGCTGCATGTTGCCTGTGGGCCGTGAGTTTGACATGCTTGCTGTAGACAGTACTTGGACATGCAAGCTGAGGTACATTAATGGGCATGAGGTCCTTGCTATATGCATATAACAGGGTTAGGTTTAACTCTCTCCATGAAGCTATTTTCTAGGACAGAACTCTCAGGAGTAAAATAATTCACAGTGACCTTCCAGGATCATTGTGAAAGTATATTTATCAACTTTTGACTCCCCCAAAACTTAATGACAGTCGGCCATTTGCATTCGAAATCCAACCAACAGTATTTTCAATTGGCAGTTGGGAATCTGAAGTTGCGAAACTGCATCTGGGAACGTGAAAATACTGTTTTCCATGAGTGATTGGTTGAATGCAAAGATGCAAAATGGGAGGATACAATGAGCTGACTATATTTATTGGGAAAAATTCATGCATAACTGGACCCTTGAAGTTCAAACCTGTGTTGTTGAAGAGTCAACTGTACTTGCCTAAGTGACAAATCTGAGATTTCAAATCCAGTTATACTGTCTCCAGAGCCTGTGTGCTTAACCACAACACCATAATTTCATGTATATTAAGGAATTTGAGCAAATTTATTTCAGAGTCCCAAGAACATTATATCAACAAAATAAGATTGCACGATTGCATCAATACTTTCAAACTGTTATGAAGATATAAACATTAAATGAATTCTTTATTTATTTATTTTAAATTCTTTATTGTTTAAAGTATTACATATGTCTCTTATTTCCATTGACCTCTCCTGGGCCACACCCATGCCCCTACCATCTATATCCATTGGTTATGTTTATATGCATGCATATAAGTCTTTGATTGATCTCTTATCCCCATTACCTCCCACCCTCTCTTGCCTTCCCTCTGAGATTTGATGGTCTGTTTGATGCTTCTGTGTCTCTGGATCTATTTTTGTTCATCAGATTATGTTGTTCATTATATTCCATAAATGAGCGAGATCATATAATATTTATCTTTCTCCATCTGGCTTATTTCACTTAGCATAATGCTTTCCAGGTCCATCCATGCTATTGCAAGTGGTAAGAGTCTTTTTTACATATAGCATAATATTCCATTTTGTAGATGTACCACTGTTTTTAATCCACTCATCTGCTGATGGGCACTTAGGCTGTTTCCAAATCTTAGCAATTGTAAATTGTGCTGCTATGAATATAAGGGTGCATATATTCTTTCTGATTGCTGTTTCTGATTTCTTGGGCTATATTCCTAGAAGTGGGATTACTGGGTCAAATGGCAGCTCCTTTTTTAATTTTTTGAGGAAACTCCATACTGTTCTCCACAGTGGTTGCACAAGTCTACATTGCCACCAGCAGTGCATGAGGGTTCCTTTTTCTCCACATCCTTGCCAGCACTTGTTGTTTATTGATTTGTTGATGATAGTCAGTCTGACAGGTGTGAGTTGGTATCTCATTGTTGTTTTGATTTGTATCTCTCAGATGATTAGTGACTTTGAGCATGTTTTCATATGTCTCTGGGCCTTCTGTATGTCCACTTTTGAAAAGTGTCTATTTTAAGTTCTTTGCCCATTTTTTTATTGGATTGTTTATCTTCTTTTTGTTAATTTGTATGAGTTCCCTATAAATTTTGGAGATTAAACCCTTATGGGAGATAACATTGGCAAATATGTTCTTTCATGCAGTGGGCTCTCTTGTTGTTTTGTTGATGGTTTATTTTGCTATGCAGAAGCATTTTATTTTGATGTAGTCCCATTTGTTTATTTTCTCCTTAGTTTCCATTGTCCTAGGAGCTGTATGGGTAAAGATATTGCTACGACATACATCTCATGTTTTGCTGCCTATGGATTCTTCTAAGATTTTTATGGTTTTCCATCTTATGTTTAAGTGCTTTATCCATTTTGAGTTTATTTTTGTGTATGGTGTAAGTTGGTGGTCTAGTTTCATTTTTGCAGGTATCTGTCCAATTATCCCAATGCCATTTATTGAAGAGACTGTCTTGACTCCATTGTATGCTCTTGCCTCCTTTGTCAAATTTTAATTGAGCATAATGGCTTGGGTCTATTTCTGGGTTCTCTGATCTGTTCCATTCCTCTATACGTATGTTCTTGTGCCAGTACCAGGTGGTTTTGAGAACAGTGGCTTTGAAATATAGCTTGATATCCGTTATTGTGATCCCTCCAACTTTGTTCTTTCTCAAGATCACTGTGGCTATTTGGGGTCACTTTTATTCCATGTGAAGTTTTAGAGAGTTTGTTCTAGGTCTGTGAAATATGCCATTGGTATTTTAATGGGGATTGCATTAAAAATCTATAAATTGTTTTGGGTACTATGGACATTTTAATGATGTTGATTCTACCAATCCATGAATATGGTATATTCTTCCATTTGTTTATGTCTTTCTCTATTTTTTTTTCAACGTCCTGTAGTTTCTGAGTACAGGTCTTTTGCCTCCTTGGTTAAGTTTATTCCTAGGTATCTAAGTTTTTTTTGTTGTTGTTGTTGCAGTGGTAAAAGGGATTATTTTAATTTGTCTTTCTGTAGGTTCAGTCTTGGTGTATAAAAAAGCCATAGATTTCTGGGTGTTAATTTTGTATCCTGATACATTGCCAAATTGATTTATTAAGTCTAATAGTTTTTTGATGGAGTCTTTAGGGTTGTCTATGTACAATATCATGTCATCTGTGAATAATGACAGTTTTACTTCTTTTCCAATTTGCATGCCTTTTATTTCTTCTTCTTGTCTGATTGCTATGGTTAGTACTTCCAGTACTATGTCCAACAGAAGTGGTGAAAGTGTGCATCCCTTTCTTGTTCCTGTTCTTAGAAGAAATGGTTTTATTTTTTGCCCACTGAGTATGATGTTGGCTTTAGGTTTGTCATATAAGGCTTTTATTGTGTTGAGGTATGATCCCTCTAATCCCACTTTGCTGAGAGTTTTCATCAAGAAATGGTGTTGAATTTTGTCAAATGCTTTTTTGATATGATTATGTGATTTTTGTCTCTCAGTTTGTTTATGTGTTGTATCATGTTTATTGATTTGCAGATATTGTACCAGCCTTGCATCTCTGGAATAAATTCCACTTGATCATGGTGTATGATCTTTCTAATGTAATGCTGGATCCAGTTTTCTAATATTTTATTGAGTATTTTAGCATCTATGTTCATCAGGGATGTTGGCCTGTAATTCTTTTTCTTTGTAGTGTCTTTATGTGGTTTTGTGATTAGGGCAATGCTGGCTTCATATCTTTTGTTATGGCCTTCACTTTGAGGTCTGTTTTGTCAGATATAAGTATTAGTAACCCAGTTTTGTTCTGTTTTTCATTTTTAGTTGCCTGAAAATTTTTTTCTATCCTTTCACTTTCAGTCTGTGTAATTTCCTTGTTCTGAGGTGGGTCTCTTGTAGATAGCATATATATGGGTCTGGTTTCTTAATTATTCTGCCACCTGATGTCATTTGATTGCAGCATTTAATCCATTTACATTTAACATTATTATGTATAGGTACTTGTTGGTAGCAATTTTTATTCTTTATGCCTGTGTTCCTTCTCCCCTTTCTACTTCTTCTTTTACAACAGTCCCTTTAGTGTTTCTTGCATTGCTGGATTGGTAGCAATAAACTCCCTTAGCCTTTTTTTTTTGTATGTGAAGCTCCTTATCTCACCATCAATTTTGAATGATAGCATTGCTGGGTAGAGTACTCTTGGATTTAGTCCCTTGCTTTGTATCACTTCATATACTTCATTCCATTCCCTTATAGCCTGATGTATTTCTGTTGAAAAATCATTTGATAATCTAATGGGAGATCCCTTGTAAGTAACTCTCTGTCTCTCTCTTGTAGCCCTTAAGATTCTCTCTTAGTCAATGTTTGCCATTGTAATTACGACGTGTGTTGGTGTGGGTCTTTTTGGATTCATCTTGTTTGGAACTCTGTGCTTGTGTGATTTTTTTCTTTCCCAAATCAGGGAAGTTTTCTGTCATCATTTCTTCAAGTATGTTTTCTCATCCTTGTTCCTCTTCTTGTCCTTCTACCGCCCCTATTATAAGGGTGTTGCTTCGTTTCATGTTGTTACAAAACTCCCTTAAACTCTCCTCCTGCTAATTTTTTCTCCAATTGCTGTTCAGATTGGGTGTTTTTTCTACCCTGTCTTTTAACTCGCTGATTCAGTCCTCCGCTTCTTCTAGTCTACTGTTGAAACTTTCCATTGTGTTTTTTTTTATTTTAACTATATCATTCTTCATTTCCTCTTGATTCTTACACATGTTATTGATTTTCTCATCCAGCCCATTTAGGAACTGTATGACCCTTACTCTGAATTCTTTCTCTGACATATTTTTTGCCTCCATGTCATTTAGTTCCTTTTCTGGCAAGCAATCCTCTTTTCTTTTCTTTAGTCTTATTTCTTTTTCTCCCCATTTTGCTGTCTCTTTCTGGCCCTGGGCTCCTGCTTAGGGCCTGACAGGTTGAAGCCTCTAGCAGTTCAGTAATCCAGGACTCACTAGACCAGAGGTTAAGCCTGCCTTGAGTTTCACACCGTTATTGTCTCTGCTCTGAATTGTACCCCCTTCTCCTACGGTTCTGGTCCCTCAGTTGTCCACTTCCAATTCTTAGGGTTGGCTTGGGCACATGCACAGTTCCTCTTGTGTGTTATACTCTGTGAGGACCCAGAGCCTTGTAGCATGCAATTCACTGTGTGGCCCTGGCACCCAAAACAGTATGGCTCCTTAGGATCCTCTGCAGTGCACATGTAGCATGGTCCTATGACCTTGGATGGGCACACCTGGGTGCACCCACAACTCTGATCTTGGTGGGGGTAGGGTGTTCTCTAGGGGACAGCTCTGTGCTCACTGGAGGGAGTAGCCCATGCTGGCCCAAAGGCTCTGTCCATGCCTGGGGCAGAGCCTGCACCCACAGAAGGCTTTGACTGTGCTAGGAGTTGAAGTCCACACTGGTCTGTGGCTCTGTACTGGTGTGGGAGATCAGGCAGGAGTGGGGTGCCCCTGGTTTGCACTCACAGCCTGGGGACTTGTAGCGTGGAGTCCTGGGACACTGGGTTTGGGCTCTGGTGAGGAGACGCCACTCAGGAGGTCTTTCTTGCATATACTCACAGCAGACGTCTGGAACCTGCAGTGTTGTATCGCACTGCTCACTACCAGGGCACGGTGTGGGTTCCATAGAGATTATGGCTGCAAGCAGCTCCATGCACAGGTCTGGGGGTGGTGTCCGAGGTTGATCTGTGTGTTGGTGTGGCTGCACGTTTGGCCTCTGTTGCTCCCCTCTACAAGATGGTGTGTGTTTCACGCTAAAACCCCACTGGCCTTGGAGTGCCCAGGGCAGTAGCAGGGGATCCCTGTCTAGGAGAGCCTGATCTGCCAGTCCTCCAGACTCCTGTGATGTCTAACTGTCCCTCACTCCCCCCCCTCACACACACCACACATGTCCACACATGCCCCTCTTGCTCCTATACTCACTCACACTCCCTCCCTGCCATCCTGTTGGCCACCATATGTGAAATCTCCTTTACTTTCTTGTTCCACAATTATTAAAGGCAATATTGGTCTTCTTTTAGTTAATTAGAAAGTCTAAGTAATTTGAGTATTCATTTCATTGGTAAGATCTATTAATTGATTTTAGAAGATTCAGGAAGTCCTTTAGTACCACTTCTTAGAGGGATAGTGTAATATAAATCATCACTTATAGTAAAAATAATCACGATCAAAGTCATACTTCTTTAATATTGAAAAGACAGCATATTTCAATACTTTGAACAATCTAGTTTAGAGATTTCAAGTCTCTTTCTCGGATCCCAGAGGAATTTACCCCAAACAAGAGTTCCTCATACACAAACTATTTATTTGGAATTTAAAAGGTGACTTCAGCATATGCATCTTCTGGTCAGGACTTTATATATCATTATAATATATATATATATATATATTTATATCAAATATATATATATTTATATCACATATATATATATATATATATATATATATATATATGTATATATAATCATCATAGTGTCCTTCCTATACAGAGATGATATTACTGACCTAAAGTCACTCAGGTGTGTTCTTAGAGATATGCTCTCTATAACAGGGTAGTTTTCTGCTATTTAAGCCACATATTATGCCTTTGTTCTCCCTGTGATCAATAGGCACTAACCTTGGCCCTAATGATATGATGCTCTAACTGACCTAACTGCTTGGTCCAGTATATTCTATCTCTGAAGAATATTCAATAAGTTTTGGGATACAGGGAAGAAGAAGATACAAAAATTGCTTAATGTCATATTTGAAAAATAGAATTCTGAGATGTTGGTTTGCATTTAGGGAAGAGAGCCACATAGGTCTCTGGCCTAAGGAAAAAAATAAATATATGCTTAATGTGCTCCAAACATGCTCACTTAACTTTTGTACTGGGATTTAGAGCTCAAATCACAGGTAATAATTTATCATTACTTTGTTTTCCTTGCATCTAGATATCTCTCAGGGATCTTATGGAGAGAATGGGTAGGTAGACCAGGATTTTTGTATTCACTGGGTCCTCTAACTGTATATCTTGTTAATAGTATCTCAGTATTAGCATAACACTCTCCAATAGGAGCCTATATCAAAGTTGTGAACTGAAGACAGCGAAACTGAGTTTGCTTGAAGTCCTTCCTTGTTACTAGTATTTTATCTTTCCCCTTACTAATTTTCTCCTTCAATTCCTGAGTATCATCTGGTTCCAGATTCCCTGGATTTCAGACTTCCAATATTCCTCTATCTTTGGGTGTCTTCATTCTACTGGTTCATGTCAATATTCCTGGATTCTACACCTTGCTAAGTATTGACTTTTATCCTTTGCGTGTCCTGACTTTGGCTTTCCTACTTACATGTGACCTACAGCCTTATTCTTGCTTTCCGTATCTGAATTCACCATGACTCTGAATTAACTAGCAGCTTCCAGATCTATGACTTTGTTTAACCTGTGACCCTGTGGCCAAACTCATTGATCAATCCATTCCTGTACCTTCTTCTACCCTGTATTTTCAATCTGGTCCCATCTCTTCTGGTCTGTGCTCATCACCCCACTATTCAAAACTTGTTGGAACTTCCTCAGAGATAGATTATACTGGATCAAGCAGCTAGTAATGTCTCATTTGGCTTCCTAAGATCTTAGACGTTAGAAAATCAGGTTCAACCAGTGCCCAGGAATCTTATCAATCATATCACCATTGTTCCTCTATAGAAAGGAGTGGTGGGTGAAAAAAAGATGTTGGAATTGAACTCATTTCCTTGGAGGTTGACAGTTCACATGGTTTATGATGGAAAGAATGAGATCTGGTTGTAGCAGATTTGAGCACTCTCCTATGTATGGGCTGTGTGACTTAAGAAAAGTCACTTTAAACAAATTCTCAGAACTTTAATTTACCTGTCTATAACACAGGGTTTACTACTACCATCTATTTCAGAAGGATGGTATGAATATCAAATGAGGGTATATATTTACATACATATACATAAAATATATACACACATACATGTTGTGTGTAAACACTAAAGTAACACAACAACCAACTTATTGAGAGAAATTTCTCTTTGCCCAGTCAAAGAAGAAATAAGATTGGGAAATGAGAGTTATTTTATTTTATAAAACTTAAACTTTGGGGTAAAACGTGATACTGAAGGAAGTCTTCAGCCTCTGACCAAGATTGAGTAAAAGGGACTAGATTTACCCTCTGGCCTGAAAGAAATTTAAAACCATACAAAATATATGAAATCAACAATGGTTTTCAAGACACTGTATATCAGACAATGAAGAACACTGATCCCTGTGTCACAGGAAACAAATTAAGTAAGCCCTACAATTACTCCAGCTTACTGCTGAAGGGAATTTCCTGGCTGTGACAGAGAATGGGGGGAAGGGCCATGTTTAGTCTCACATAGGACTTGAATAGTTCCCATTTCCATGAGCGAGAATGAAAAACCTTATAATTCATTAGGCATTTGATAGAGTATTCAGAAAGATTTTATCTTAGTAGTTGGGCAAAATTAGCCTTAGCTTAAACACTGTTCTGGTGCTGCCTAACAAGTATCAAAACCAAGATCTGAAAGGATAAACATTTTCCAACCAATTTAATTGCATCCCAGAATAGAGCTCAAGAATATTTATTTAAAAATATATCTAGCATTCATAAGTTAAAACTTTCAATGTTTGTCATCCAAACAAAATGAACAGGCAATTGATGAAATATTTTTGTCAATAAAAATAAATGAAATACCGATACATGCTATAACATGGATGAATCTTGAAACATGTTAAGTGAAAGAAACCAGTCACAAAGGACCAACCACATATTTTATGATTCAAGTTTATGAACTATACAGAATAAGCAAATATTGAGAGGCAGAATGTAGACTAATGGCTGCCTTGGTCTGGGTTGGGGGTAGCTGGGGGGGATCCAAGGGGTATGATGGCTAAGGAGTGCATGATTTATTTTAGAGATGATGAATATGTTCTAAAATTGATTGTGGATTGTGATGATGCATAACTATAAATATACTAAAACATTGAATTTTATATTTTAAATCGGTAAATTTTATGGTATGTGAATGGTGTCTTTAAAAAGCTGTTAAAAATTAACAGATATGCAAAAAAGTAGCAAAATACAATAGAGCAAGGAATAAAAAAATCAATCAATTGAAATAGAGCCAGAAATGACACATGATAAAATTAGTAGACAAGGACATTAAAATAGTTATAACCATATTCCATATGTTTAAGAAGCTTGAGCATATTAAGTAGAGACATGAAAGATCTAGAGAAGACCCAAATCAAACTACTGTAGATGACATAATGTTTGAGATGAAACACTCATGGATGGGATTAAGAACAGATCAGACATTGCAGAAGAAAAGATTCATAAACTTGAAAGCAAAACAAATTATTCAAAATGAAACACAGAAAGAATAAAAGACAGAAAAAAAATATTGATCAGAGCATCAGTGAGCTGATGGACAACTTCAAGGTGTCTAAGATATATGAAACTGGAGTCTCAAAAAGGGGTAGTTGAAAAAAAATTAAGAAATAATGGCTGAAAATTTTCCAAATTGGATAAAAACAGAATACCTACAGGTATGAAAAGCTGAACAAACCTCAATCTCAAGCTCAAAAACATGAAGAAAACTGCCCCAAGACATATCATAATCAAGTTTTTCAAGGCCAGTGATTAAGAGAAAATAAAAAAATTAGCCAGGGGTAAAGTGATACTTTATGTACATACAAAGATATGGATGACAGCAAATTAATAGTTGGAAATAATGCAAGTGAGAAGACATTGGTGTACCGTATTTCAAATGCTGAAATAAAACAAAACCTGCCAATGTGGAATACTGTGCCCAGGAAAAAAAAAAATATATATATATAAAATGAAGGTGATAAAACATCAAGTTGTATAGCTTAAATATATAAAATTTTTGCTTGTCAGTTACATCTAAATAAAACTGGGGAAAAAATTCTCTAGGCCCCTCCCCCTGCCAAAAAAAGGTGAAATAAAGACTTTCAGATATACAAAAGCTGAAAAAATTTATCACCAGCACATCTACACTACAAGAAGTGTTTAAAGACTATTTCTGGGAAGAAGAACATGAAACCAGATAGAACTCTAGATCTACACAAAGAAAGAAAGAGTACTGGAAATTATAACTGTGTGAATAAATATAAACAAATTTTTCTTATCATTTAAAGTTTTTTTTAAGATAATAGATTGTTCAAAGCAAAAGTAATATCAATGTAGTATGGAATTTATAACATATGTAGAAGTAAAATGTGTAAAAAATGTGCAGAAGAAAGAGGAAAAAAGGAACAAAAAACAGATGGGGAAAAGAAAATAAATAGCAAGATAAAGATTTAAATTCAATCATAATAATCATGTGAAATGTAAATGGTCTAAAAGTACCAATTATAAAGCAAACATGGTTAGCTAGGATATAAAGCAACTTTTTCTGCCTGCAAGAATCCAAGTTTAAATATAAAGATACGGAGATTAAAAAGAAAAGTTAAAAGGTATAAAAGATATATGTGAAATAATAGAAAATATATGTATTGTTCTCTGCCTCTGGTTCCTAGCACAGAGCTCCTAAAACCCTTGTAATTTCCTAAGGTATAACAGTATCTTTTGTTCTAATATTTGGCCTTTGACTCTGGTTCCTGATACAGAGCTCCTAAATCCCATGGAATTTCCTGAGTTATAGGAGTCTATTTTGTTCTAATGAAGTGACTCTTGGTGGGCTTCTGGATAGCAGGTCTTGGGTGTGTAGAGGGATGGAGTTTGATGGGGAGGGATTGGAAAAAGACTATTTCTATCTTTCAATTATAAGCTTTGTACTACAATTTTATTTTAAAACACATATCTATTACTTAGTAAAAATACAATTTCAATCTAAAAAGTAACGCTGGAGAGTTAAATAAGAACTAATTGATGAATGAAGCCAGGAAATACCAAGAAGAGTGGCATTTGATTATTTTGTTGGTTTATAATCAGTGTAATAAGTGGAGAGACAGACCATATTTCCTATACAGTAAAGAACTAATATGCTAATTAGACCGAATGGCAGGATAACCGGCCGGATGACCTTCCGGACAAAGCCAGGGCAGCGAGGGCCAAGCCCCTTGCAGGAATTTCATGCATTAGGCCTCTAGCATGGGTCATAAAACTCAGTGGTGTTAAGATATCATTTTTTTCCAAAATGATTAATAAATTTCACACAATACCAACCAAAATCTCATCAGGTTGTTCTTGTTTGTTTGTTTGTTTTTTAGAAATCCATAAGCCACTTATAAAATTAATATGAAAATACAAAGAGCCTACAATATCTATCCAAAGCAATTTTGAAGGATAACACATTTGGAGACTTTACTACTGCCTGATTTCAAAACTTATTATAAAGCCACAGAAATCAAGACAGTATGGTACTGGCATAAATGCTAAAATATGGATCTATTCAGAATAGAGTCTAGAAGTAGACAAGGATATACGTATATGTTCACTTGACTTTTGGCAAAGTTGAAAAAGGATTTTAGTGGTGAAAAGATAGTCTTTTCAGTAAATGGTAATGGAACAAGTGGATAACCTTATGCAAAAAAAACCTGATCCATACTTCAGACCTTATACCACAATTAGGTTAAAATGAATCATTAGCTCACATGTAGATTCCCCAGAGACCTCTTTCAAAGCACCTTTCTTCTTCTTTGGGGTTCTTCCCTGTGAACCTTAACCATCCTGGCCTCTCTGGAGTCCCAGTTTTCTCTCTCCAAATCAGGACAACCACTGGACTCCATCTGGTTTCCCCTTTGTTGCTCCCAGGGCTGCAAACAGGGACTACTGTTCTTTGTACATGATGTTCCGAGTCTTGAAAACCATTGTTGCATTTTTTTCTTTAAAACAAATCTTTAATTGTGGTAAAAATACATGTAACATGAAATTTATTATTTTAACCATTTTAGGTGTAGAATTCAATAGTGTTAATTTTGTTTATAATGTTGTGGAATCAATCTCCAGAACGCTTTTAAACTTGAAAATATATACCCATTCCATTACTCTGTATTTCCTCCTCCCTAATTATTTTCTAAGAATTTGACTATTCTAGGTACCTCATGTAAGTGGAATCATGCAATATTTACCCTTCTGTTAGTGCCTTATTTCATTTAGTATAATGTCCTCAATGTTCATCCATGTTATAGCATGTGTCAAGATTTTCTTCCTTTTTAAGATTGAATAATAGTCCATTGTATGTATATACCATATTTTGTTTATTCATTCATCTGTTGATGGATACTTAAGTTGCCTCCACATTTTGGCTATCCTATATAATAAAAGGCTAATATGCAAATATACTGAACAGCAGAACAACCAGTCACTATGACGTGCGCTGACCACCAGGGGGTGCGTGCAAAACATGGCAGGCGTTGGCTGTGGCAGGATGGTGGAGCAGGTGAGTGGGAGTGCCAGACTAAGGTGGGACACCGGTCACTGCCTTTGGGGCGAGCCTCTGGTGGTTATTGAAAATTCTTTGCTTCTGCATGCCACCATCAGTGGATGCGAGCATCGGCTACCGGCTCCAATCACCCCTCAGGGCTTCTCCACCTCCCCTTGCTCCTGAGGGGCGATTGGGGCCAGCAGCCGCCACTCACACCCACTATCGGTGACGGCCCCGCTCGCACCCACTGCCAGAGCCTGGTGCTGGCCCCACTCACACCTGCTGCTGGTGCTGGCCCCAATCATTTCGCACCATCAGCATGTGGGAGTGGTGGCGGTGGGAGCAGGCCTGCCAGCAGACAGGGAACCAGACCGGGGACCACAGCAGGAGGGGCTGGGCAGGGGCACAGAGGATTGGCTGAGACCCACCCCTGTGCCCACTGCAGCCTTGTGGCACACAGTTCTTTTCAAAATGCATGGATTCGTGCACTGGGCCCCTAGTTGTGAATAATGCTGCTATGGACATGGATATACAAATAGCACTTAGAGATCCTGATTTCAATTATTTTGGGTATATTCCCAGAAGTGGAATTTCTAGATCATATGATAATCCTGTTTAATTTTCTTTCTTTTTTATATCTTTATTGTTGAGAATATTATAGATATCTCCCCTCCCCCATTTTTCCCCCATTGCTCTCCTCTACCTGGATCCTGCCCTGCTTCAAGTCTTCATCACCCTATTGTCTGTGTCCATGGGTAATGTATATATGCATATAAATTCTTTGGTTAATCTCTTCTCACCACCCACCCACCCTCTTCCCCCTGAGATTTGTCAGTATGTCCCATGTTTCCATACCTCTTTTCCTATTTTATTCATCAGATTATTTTGTTCATTAGATTCCTTGTCCATTTATTTTTATTTATAGTTTCAATAGTTGATAGATATGTATTATTTCTATTTTATTGTTCATATTATTTCTTCTTCTTCTTCTTCTTCTTCTTCTTCTTCTTCTTCTTCTTCTTCTTCTTCTTCTTCTTCTTCTTCTTCTTCTTCCTCTTCTTCTTCTCCTCCTTCTTCTTCTTCTTCTTCTTCATCTTCTTCTTAAAGAAGACCCTTTGACATTTCTTGTAATACTGGTTTGGTCATGATGACCTCCTTTAGCTTTTCTTGTCTGTGAAGCTCTTTATCTGACCTTCAATTCTAAATGATAGCTTTGCTGGGTAGAGTAATCTGGGTTGTAGGTCCTTGCTATTCATAACTTTAAATATTTCTTGCTACTCCCTTCTGGCCTGCAAAACTTCTGTTGAGAAATCAGCTGACAATTGTATGGATGCTTCCTTATATGTAACTAACTGCTTTTCTCTTGCTGATTTAAAAGATTCTCTCTTTGTCTTTAACCTTTGGCATTTTAATTATGATGTATCTTGGTGTGGACCTCCTTGGTTCCTCTTGTTTGTGACTCTCTGAGCTTCATGAACTTGTAAGTCTATTTCTTTCACCAGGTAGGGGAAATTTTCTGTCATTATTTCTTCAAATAGGTTTTCAATATCTTGCTCTCTCTCTTCTCCTTCTGGTACCCCCAAAATGCGAATGTTGGTATGCTTGAAGTCATCCTAGAGGTTCCTTACACTATCTTCATATTTTTGGATTCCTTTTTCTTTTTGCTTCCTCTGAGGTATTTGATATGTTAAATCAGGGGTCCTCAAACTACGGCCCGTGGGCCACATGCAAATACAAATATTGTATTTGTTCCCATTTTGTTTTTTTACTTCAAAATAAGATATGTGCAGTGTGCATAGGAATTTGTTCATAGTTTTTTTTTTTAAACTATAGTTCGGCCCTCCAACGGTCTGAGGGACAGTGAACTGGCCCCCTGTTTAAAAAGTTTGAGGACCCCTGTGTTAAATGATAATAAAACAATTATCATTTAACATATCAAATCCCTCAATGATCTGGTTCCTTCTTCTCTCTCAAGCCTTATTTCCCGTTATGCTCTAACTGTTTTGTACCTCACCTCTGTGATTTTTTACTGTGAGTGATCTTCCCTTCCCACTCCCTAAAACCAGGTTAATATTTTACTCATCCTACAAGGCTTAGTTTAGGTGTTATCTCCTTCAGGAAAATGTTTCTGATCATCTGAGTCTAAGTGAATGCACTATTATGTGCTCCCATAACACACAGTCTCTCTTGTCACATCCCAACACCTAGCACAGTGCCTGACACATTGTAAGTGTTCAAAAATATGTTGAACAACAAAATAAATGAATAAATTGATACATGAATGAACTTTAGTGGTTTTGGCAAGCAGTTGCCTGAGTATGTTTTATATGGAAGACAGCTTGTTAGGGAAGAGATCAGTGGAGGTTGATAGTAATCATCCTAATGGGTATGGGATATCTCATTGTAGTAGAGATTGGATGTGATAAAGTATACCCTTGGGAAATATGGGTTTTAACTACACAGGTCCACTTATATTTGATTCTTGTCAATAAATATGTACAATACTATAAATGTATTTTCTCTTTCTTATGATTTTCTTAATAACATTTGCTTTTCTCTAGCTTACTTTATTGTAAGAATACAGTATGTAATACATGCGACACATAAAATATGTGCTAATCAACTGTTTAGGTTATCAGTAAGTCTTCCAGTCAACAGTAGGCTGTCAGTAGTTAAGCTTTTGGGGAGTCAAAAGTCATATGTGGATTTTTGACTGTGGGTTTTTGGCTTCCCTAATCCCTGAGTTGTTCAAGGGTCAATGGTACTTATTATCTGTGAAGTGTATCAAAAGTTATTTAATGTTGGGTAAAACATGGTGAATCTGTAGACTTCTTGACAGCTTTCAGTTAGTCACTGTACTTTTTGAGCACTAGCTACAGGACATAATTTGTTAAATTTTAAAAGTAATCTAGTCCATTTTGTTACACTAGCTATGACTGTTTATCTTCATTACACATAATTATGGTTGGTGTGCTGTTCCCAGTGTTGGTGGCTTCTATTTTGCCATGATATTAATATCCAAACCACCCTCTCAAAACAAACAAACAAACAAACAAACAAAAAACTTCCAATAGTCAGTAGCTTCCAGTGCTTTCTTGATTTGTGATTGAGGGACTTTAATGTGTTCTAACAATTCCTGAAAAGGCAGTAAGTGTGATGAAAACTTCATGTCACAATTTGTCTTTGTACATGTTCAAGCATGGGTTACTCCTCTCAGCTCATAGTGATAATTAGAAGATTCTTTTTTTAGAAAGCACAAAACATGCATCTGGTTTTAATGCACAGAATCATATTTTAGACTTTCAAATATTTCAAATCTGGCTTCATGACCATATTATTTTCAATGACTCCATGATTTTCTTAAAGGATCTCTAAAACAAAAACAAGATGATCATTTTACTTTATGCTATTAAATGCACTTTATCTATCCCAGTCTGTTGCTGTGGAGATAGAGACAACACAGGAGCCTTGGCAGTATGACAAGCAATTAAGATACCAAGATGTTTAGCCGTGTATGAGTATTTTCTCACAGCAAGACCTCAAAGCTTAGCTTGCCACTGACATTGTTAGTCACTGAATCAATTACACAAGATGAGTTTGACAGGTGTAATTATATATTTCTATGGTGATTATGTATGGCCTGCCATAGAAACCAGCAAGCCTGTTACTTTGCACTCATTTAAGCAGTCACTTGTCTAGCAAAGTATTTGGAGTTGTAGAACCTCTTTGGAGAGAAGGAAATCCAAAACAAAGTCAAAATCCATTGTCAATTCTAACTAATGTCATTGGGTTTAGGAACATTGGCATTGTCATTGGAATGATGTCCAGCTTCCAGGTGATTGATTACTCCCTCATGTGTTCTAGAAACTATCTATGTGTGGTTATATGAGACTGGAGTGAAGACAACAATTGATAGTAAAAAAAAGTACCAGATGTTTTACTAAAATCAGATCTAGGTTAGTAATCTGTTTAGAAATCCAGTGAAATTTTTTAATTCAAATTATTTTTGTGTGTATAAACAATTTATGTCTGTTTTCATCAATTCAGATTCTATGGGAGGAAAAACCCAGACAGCATAGTTGAAGACATTACTTGTTTTCTACATGCAATGTCCCTGTTAGTTTAGCTTAAATTTGCTTTGGGAGATTATTCTTTTTATATTCCCATTTCCCCCTAAGTGAGATTTTTTTAAAAGGTGGAATTAAACCAATCAGCCTTAAAGTATTTCATAGAAAACAAGGGGGTTGATTTAAGAAATGTAATTGTCTTTTTAATCTCCCTCCAGTTTCACCAAGGCATCCCTCAAAGGCAGGATATTTTAGTCATTAATGAAATCTTAATTAGCATATGTCTAGATCAGTGTTCAGTGCTGATCTGGGTCAAAGGCACCTATGATGCATCTGCATTACCAGAGGGTTAAGTTGAGTTCTGCAAATTAGGTCTGTGCTCCATGTGTGAGCATATTGGAAAATATCCAGCAGAGATCAGCAAATGTATAGATTGTACTCATGTTGTCACGTCCGTTCTCAACTGTCCTCCAAAATTCTCAGAACATGAAAGAAATGTAAAACAAATAAACAAACAAAAACTTGGAAACAGAACAAGCCTGATTAGCCAAAATATGCCATTTATTATGCCAAGCTTTGCCAGTTTTTAACAATATACTGGCACACTTAACTAATAAAGTTATATATTAAAAAGGATTGTATTGCCCAGCTGGTGTTGCTCAGTGGTTGAGCATTGACCCATGAACCAGGAGGTCAAGGTTTGATTCCTGTTCAGGGCACATGCCCAGGTTGCAGGCTCAATTCCCAGTGGGGGGCGTGCAGGAGGCAGCAGATTGATGATTCTCTCTTATTGATGTTTCTATCTCTCTCTCCCTCTCCCTTCCTCTCTTTGAAATCAATAAAAACATATATTTTTTAAAAGGATTGTATTTATTGAGTAAATACTATTTGTCTAGCACTACCATGGGCACTGAAGGAGAGGCTAATGAACTTTACTTAGGACATATGCCTTGAGGAAACTGAGTTTAGATACAAAGAGAAGACATATAAAACTGCTCAACTAACTGCTTGCTAAACTGAGGAGTGCAAATTAGAACTTCTATTGGCCTTTATAGAAGGAGGAGATTAATGCAGCTATAACAGTCAGAAAAGGTCAGTTAGAGGAAATGGAGCAGGAGCCAGAGGCTGTGGATATTGATGGGCAAAGGAAAAATGAAGGCATTTCCTTTGTCAGGAACAGCATGAAGCAAGGGTTAAAGTCAGCAGTAAAAGTATTGAGTTTAGGTACCAGTGAAGAAACCTTCCTAGTTGGATGAAAGGGTTTGTGTTTGTGAGTATTGAGAGATGAGTTGAAGTTGCAGAGAGAGGGTGGGTGGAGCTTGCACCCATTGGAGTCTGAATTTTATTGTGTAGGCAATTGTGAGCCACTGAAAGTATTTGCAAAGAGCAGTACAAACAAAATGAGTGTTTTCAGATGAATGCTTGGGTGGGTGTACAGCATTTGTTCTCCAAGCGTAGTACCTGGATTAGTGGTGTCTAGAGCACCCAGGAACTTGTTAGAAATACTAATTCTTGAGATCTGTCCCAGACCTACTGAATCAGAAATTCTGAGGGGGGAGGGGCAAAAGTCTGGGGTTTACATCTGATTTTGATGGATTCTCAAGTTTGAGAACCATTATATTAAGGGATATCAAGTAGAAGGCTTTTACATAATTAGTTCCTGAACAATAAGGACCTAGATTAGGATCTCCATCTCACTAGTTGAATAGGCCACTCATGTGAGAGCTAAAAAGGTAATCTACGTGTTTTCTCATCTGTGAAGTCATTATCTGATTGATAGACATAGGCAATGATGTATACAAAATAAATTTTAGATATATATTACCAGGGGTGGTGGCAGGGAGCAGGGCTGGCGAGCGGGTGGCACCAGGCCAATGCAGGTGCGAGTGGGGGCCCCACAGATGGCGACCAGCTGTGGCACTGGGGGGCGGGGCAAGCGGGTGGGGCCAGGCCAAGGTGGGGTGCCCTGCGGGGCTGCAGGGTTGTGAGGCTGGGGGCGTGAGCTAAGGCCTGATCTCTGCAGGCCACCCTGAGGGAGCCCACCCATGCATGAATTTCATGCACTGGGGCTCTAGAATATGATAAAGTATGGGAGCCAATGAATACAATGATTTGATTACTTAAAATTTTAGTGATCTTTTGAGTCTCTCTGCCTAGCTCACCAGGTAGCCATTTATCTTGCTCCCATGTTTTCTCTCTCATCTATATCATTTTAATATCCTCCGGGTTTTTTGACAGAGGCTAGTCATGACTAATCTATATAACACTACTGGAAATTCTTGTCTCTCTGATAACTTGCTGTTAATTTCTCCAATGCTATTTTTTATGGTTGCCATGTGTTTTGGATTTCCTTATGGTTAAGTCATATTTATTGCATTTAGGAGTTTGAGATGGTACCAGACCAGTTTGTCAGTCCAGTCAATGGAGGGCTGGACATGGGGATGGAAAGGAACCTCAGAAACTGGAAGTTTAACATTGGGAAATCAAAGCAGTTAAGTTGGTGATTTTGTGTAGTCTTTCAATCAGTTATTTTGTCAAAATGAAGGCAAATGAGTGTCTTGGCACTTAAAGAGTAGTATATCGAACTTTGCGGGTCAAAAGTCCAGAGTTCGAATCTCAACTTTGCCACATATTGAAATATGTGACCTTAAGCAAGTTACTTAGTCTCCCTGGACTTCAGCTTTCTCATTTGTAAAGTTGGGTTTGGTGGTTTTTCCAAGGGTAATTGTATACCTTTGCAAAATCTAGAATGCCATACTAGGTTATCTGCTAATATAATTGTTCACTAAAGTTTCAATGATATGATATTTAATTAGGCAGCAGAGGCTATCAGAATAGCAAAGCCAATCCATGTCTTCCCATGACTTGATGTAGATACATTGAACCTAAGCCACCTAGTTACAGTTGGTACCATTTCCTCTGATTCACTGAGTCGTGTCCCTTGATGGTTGAGTAAAATGTGAGGGTAGTTTCACCTTTATAATGAATTGTTCTGGAAGTCCTGGAGTTCATTATTTTCCCTAATTTGGCTAGAACTCCAAAATATTTGACATTCAAGGATGTTTTGACAACAGGCAAATAGGAATTTTGCTAAGTTTCAAGAGAATAACAGGATGTCCCAATGCAAAATTTTGCAAAGATTTCATTCAGGAGGCAGTGTGGTATCCAAAAGAATATTGGATTTCAAAGAAAACAGTTTGAATCCTGTTTTGATCTACTATTTGAGGCTTAGTCTTCTAATCTGTGAAATGGGTATTATATTTGAACCTACCTCATAGGTTGTTTGTGAGAATTACATTAGAGAGTATATGTACAAAAATCTTGCATAATGTCTGCAAATTCTGTTCTTTTATTCAAGGACTCATTCCTTAGATACAGAGTTACCATGAGTTCTCAGGACCTTTTCTTTCATAGGCTCCCAAAGTTCTTGGATTCGATAGTATGGGAATATTTTGGAAGGACAAATGGTTCTGAGACTTAGTATAATGAATGACACCATTAGGACACAATTATTGAGAATCTGGGGACTCAATGAATTCTTACTCCATATTTTTCAAGTATAATTTCTGCAACATATAAAAGCTACTAATTGCTTGCAGTACTTTACACTAGAATTTGAGATTCTCTATGATCTCACCCTACCTATCATGAATTTGATTTCCCAGTATTTCTCTGAATTGTGTTCTTGTCAAAGTGATTTATTCCTTGTTCCCCAAACATACCAAGCATGTTCCTACTTCTACATCTTTGCTCAGGCTATCCCCCACTATAGAATGTCTATCTTCTTCCTTCATACTTGTGTAGAAGTTTCATTCTTAAGATGTAGTTTCAAGAGTGCCTTTTTCATAGAGTCTTGTCTGATCACATCATCCCCTAGGGCAGTGGTTCTCAACCTTTCTAATGCCGCGACCCTTTAATAAAGTTCCTCATGTTGTGGTGACCCCCAACCATAAAATTATTTTTGTTGCTACTTCATAACTATAATTTTGCTACTGTTATGAATCATAATGTAAATATCTGATATGCAGGATGTATTTTCATTGTTACAAATTGAACATAATTAAAGCATAGTGATTAATCACAAAAACAATATGTAATTATATATGTGTTTTCCGATGTTCTTAGGCGACCCCTGTGAAAGGGTCGTTTGACCCCCAAAGGGGTCGAGACCTACAGGCTGAGAACCGCTGCCCTAGGGGGGATCAAGTTGTTCCTCCTAACTATTATAGCATTATTATACATGATGGTTGAATGAAAGGGTTGTTTGAATGAATGATCAATACTTACACCAATCTGGAACTAACCCAGGTCCTGGGTAAGAGAGTGTGCTGGGTGGGAAGACCTCTTTCACACATTTTCTGAGCACTTATTTTGCACCAGGCACTTTTCCAGATAGTTTACAAATTCCAACAGTGAAACCCTTACCATAGACTGCTTTGAGTTGCAGTTATTTGTGTTCTTACCAGTCTTTCTCCTTCACATCCTCAAGAACCCAAGTGTAATTCCTTTTTGTACCTCCCAGCATTTGGCACAGTGAATGTCGTATAATAGGTGATAAATAAATGTTAAACAAATAAACACAAGAATAAATGAATGAAATCATGCAAGTTTCAAGATGTAGCCTTTAATGCCTTCCAATTTTTCTTCCAGAAAAGGACAGAGCAAGCCCCCATTTAACATTTCAGTCAAAGATAAAAAGACCCATGTCTTTCAGCTGGTCATTGCACTGCCCTTTTGTGCCTGACTTTATGAAGTTGTTAAAAAAGTTTTCCTTGGAAAACTTTCACCAAGAAACTACCTAATGGGAGCCAGCTGCAGCCCCAGGTTTTATGAACACTTTGATAGAAACCACATTAAATAGCAACACTGGTTCACATATCAATTTGCCATATTAAACCCCAGCTTGGAACCAATGTCACCTCAATAAATTTTAAGAAAAAAGGAAAAACAAACAAACAAATAAAGAAAGAAACAGCTTGGGCATGTGGGAAGTTCATGTGTTATTGACTTTTCATTATCATTTCAGAAAATATGACTTGGTCTGTCATTAGCAGAAATAAAGCAGAATAATCTCAAAGTGCCTTAAAAAATTGAACTTGGTCACAAAGCCCCCCCCCCCATCTTTAGAGTTCAGTGAAGCAGGAGAGAGCAGGAGAGGGTCAGAGATTACCAGAGAAATACTCAAAGGGTTCCATAAGTGGTAGTAGCAGTTGGCTGTTTCTTCTCATTGCAAGCTTTGGTAGCTGTGTGGCCTCCCCAGTACTGATGTATTTTTTTTTTCTTTTGCTGATTGCCATTGCTTTGGTATTTCCCTTTGGTGAAGTCTCTGAATTTCATTGATTCCAGATGTCTCACCCTTTTGTCTCTGTTGGCACCCAAGTGGGAGAGGTTACAAATGGTCCAGCAACCCCTTACTAGATCCATGTGGAGAAAAAATAAATGTGTCTTTTGAGCCATGGGGATTATTACCCTGATACTTCAAGGGTAAATCACTTAAGTTGGATGAACTTTAGTATCTTCATTTGTAACACTGGGATAAATAGTACCTTATATGATTGTCGATATGCTTTGAATAGTGGGTAAGAACATAGGTTTAGAGCCAAGCAGATATGGGTTTGTCTCTTAGCTCTCCTACAACTTGTGTGACTTTCTCTAGACTTCAAAATTTTCATCTGTAAATCAGACATAAATAATCCCTTCATGGGGCTGTGGTGAAGATTAAATGAGATAATGTATATAAAGTATCTGACACATAGTAAGTACACTATAATGACAACTACTGTGTTTATTTTATAAGAAAGAGGACAGGGTATGTATATGGATAATATGTCAGAAGTTTATGATGAAAGATTACCTTAATTCAGTGGTTTTCAATGATGGGTAATTTTGCCCTCCGCCCCCCACCTCAACCCAGTGGACATTTGCCAATGCCTAGAGACATTTTTGATTGTCATGACTGGGAGAAAGTGCTACTGGGATAGAGTGAGTCAAGGCCAGAGATGCTGCCAAATATTTTGCACGCATAAGGCCACCCTCACCAACAAAAAGTTATCCACCCCAAATTGTTAATAGTGCTAAGGTTGAGAAATCCTGCTATAATTTGAGAAATGCAACTTACTGAGCTTACTGGGACTTTTAGCAAGACATTTGATTTAGTGGTTTAGCCTCATATATTTCTCATTTCTCCCCCTTCAATTTATGGGAACTATGTACTATAAAATACCAAATTAAAATATGATCAAATATTCCATTGAGGATCATGGTACAGTTTCCTTTGCAATAGTATTGCCTACATGCCCTATCTCCATTTATTGTCATATTCTGCTTTCCCCAAAATACAGGTAATTAGATTATTTCTGAACTTATACTCTAACTCTTCTCACCCTGAATCAAATAAACAAGGTTGCTGTACCTCTACAGGGCAAACAAACTCCATCCAATACCCCCTGAGATTATTTCCTTCCCTTTGAAGACAGTAGAGGCACAAATGAGAAACTGCAACCCCTTAGAACTAGGTCTCAAGTGAATAGACAGGATTCACTTTGTGGAGGTTGTTTGGCTCTGCAAGAGAGTCTGCCTTGAAAACAAAATAATTTATAATAGCTATCAATATTCCTAAAGGATTTTAAAGCAGTATATAAGATATAAATACAGACTGGAATTACAAGCAAGAGGAATCATGCTAGGGAGAACCAATATGATAACTTGAAATGAAATGATAAATTTAGCTTGGGGCTTACTGGTTACCCAAGGTAAAAATGGAAATATGAACCCAGTGTTCTAAAAAAAGAAAAGAAAGAAAGAAAACTGGATTTAAAAAAAGAGAGATTTGCCTGGCTGGCGTGGCTCAATAGTTGAGCATCAACCCATGAACCAGGATATCAGGGTTCGATTTCTGGTCAAGGCACATGCCCAGGTTGAGGGCTCGATCCCCAGTGGGGGATGTGCAGGAGGCAGCTGATCAATGATTCTCTGACATCATTGATGTTTCTCCCTCCCCCTCTTCCTTCCTCTCTCTGAAATAAAAATATATATATTTTTAAGATATATATATATATATCTTAAAAAGAGAGAGAAGTTTTTCTGCCTTAGAACCAGATTTCAGGTATACCTTATCTCATGAAATCCTACATAATAAAGAGGGAATATGCAAACTGACCATCACTCTGTCACAAAGATGGTGGTGCCCACATCGGAGGCAGGAGGTTTCCGTAACACAAGATGGCTGTGCCCACATTGGAGGCAGGGGGTTTCCCTAACACAAGTTAGCTATACCCACAGCAGAAGCTGAGTTCCCATAACGAGTCTTAACGAGCAATCAGCAGGGACCTGAGGCTGCGTGACCGCCCCCACTTGGGGCTTGACAGGGGACCTCAGGCTGCACCTCCCACCCTGGTGCCAGGCCAGGGGACCTCAGGCAATGCCCCCCACTTGGCAGGGCTTGATGGGGGACCTCAGGCCATACCCCTGGCCCCAGCACCAGGCCGAGGGACCTCAGGCCGTGCCCCCCACCTGGAGGGGCTTGACGGGGGACCTCAAGGTGCACCCCCCAGCCCCAGTGCTGGGCTGGGGGACATCAGGCTGCTCCCCCTGCCCCGGCACCAGGCTGGGGGACCTCAGGCTGTGCTCCCTACCCCAGTGCCAAGCCGGGGGTCCTCAGGCTGCACCCCTTGCCTTGGCACCGGGCCAGGGGACCTGAGGCCACACCCCCCTCCTGGCAGGGCTTGACAGGGGACCTCAGGCCATGCCCCCCGCCTGGCGGGGCTTGATGGGGCACCTCAATGTGTGCCCCCTGCCCCAGTGCTGGGCAGGGGGGACCTCAGGCTGCTCCCCTCACCCTGGGCCGGGGGACCTCAGGCCACGCCCCCTGCCCAGCGGGGCTTGACAAGGGTGGGAACAGCCGGGTCTGGATCTAGCCCAATGGGGATGGGGTCAGCCAGGTCTGGGTCTCCCGCAACTTCGACTCGCACATGGTTGGGCGGACACTTGACTCTGGGTCCCATGGTGTGCCCCAGACTCTGACAGGAGGAAGATTTTCATATACATTTTACTAATTTTTTTATCTCTGACACTTCTATTATAGAGAAAGGGCAAATAGCCATATTAAAATATTTCCTCTAATTAATCCCCTTTTAATGTGCATGAATTTCATACATCAGGCCACTAGTATGATATAAAGAGAATTGTATGTAGCATTGCATTGGTTTTTGTAGACAATGACTTCAGTGGCTCAATCTTGAATAATTTAAGGTTTAATAACTGCATTCTTACATGTACCTAAGACAAATTAATTAAGATAAATTACTTTCTGGTTATGTATTTAATTTGGTATAAAATTAGACCTTGAAGAGTCTAAAGATTAGGTGGTCAACATGTCCTTTAATATTACTTAACTAAATTGTGTTTCCTACTTGGTAAAATAGCTTTTTATTCAAAATGAAACTATTCAGTGAATGACTAAGGTACAGCTCTGGGGATAAAAAGAGCTATAGCCTTAGATTTTGATTATTACTGTCAGAATAGTCTAGGATACACTGTGATAACAAACACCACCCAAATCTTAGTGGTTTAACACAACACAACTATTTTGGTCATTCATGCTACATGTCAAGCATGGGTCAAGTTTGCTCTGTGTAGTCACTCCATAGCATCAACTCAGCACCATGCTTCAGGGATTACCAGGCCAGGGCAAGAGAGCTCTAGAAGCTCTTAAATGAGAACAATTAAATGTTTTTACATAGGATTAACATATAGCATTTTCACTCACACATCATTGGTCAAAGCAAGTAACATGGTCATGCCTAACTTCAAAGGGATTGGGGTTTGCATTCTTCAGTTGTGAACATTTCTTCTCCTAGATAAGAACTACATTTTGTTCAGCAGTTGTAATGCCTATCAGAATTGATAACCAGCCAGTTGACAGAGTTGGCATTCTGTTTTGTAAATTAAGCAGGGTTCCTGGTGCTCTCACACAGGTGGGTGGCCATCCCAAATCTGCATAGGACTGGACTTCAGGGATGTCTGCCATCAAAGCCATTTTCTGCTAAAATATAACTTTGGAGCCTCTTAATTGTCTGTTTTAAAATCTACTACTCAAACAGTTTAGTTCTCTCTGACATGTCACTCCCATTCCCACTGGTTTAAAAATGGGGAGATGTTCTCAATACCTGAACTATAAGATGATCACTTAAATCTCTTCCATGTCTGATAGTTTAGGAAGGAAGATTCTTTGGATAGTCAAACAGGCCCATGAGACTGTCTGACTTTCTAAGGACTTTTTTAGGTCCTAGTAGCAGAGGCAAGTTTGGCCCACAGGTCGTGCAGTTTTGTGCTTTTTAACTTCACTCTTTATAGGCCTCTGACTTAAAAATGCACCTGTGATGCAAGTTGGTTCTGCTCCTTACAACTTGTTGGAATAAAATGAGGTGGGATTGGGATTCTCATGTTGACAGTTTAGGGTAAACTCTAAGTAGACAGCCTAGCAGCTTCTCTACCCTTTTCCTGCTGCCATCCTCCAAGTTGCAGAAAGTGAGTTGTATACATGACTGCCACAACACACTAAATGATGTGCCATAGTAATTATGGAAGTATTGGCAGTGCTAGACTTTTTGAAAGGAATGACATTACAGTTGTTATTATTTTTTAAAATATATTTTTATTTATTTCAGAGAAGAAGGGAGAGGGAGAGAGAGAAACATTGATGATGAGAGAGAATCATTGATCGGCTGCCTCCTGTATGCCCGCAACCCAGGAATGTGCCTTTGAGGAATCAAACTCGGGACCCTTCAGTTCACAGGCCAATGCTCTATTCACTGAGCCAAATGGACTATGGCTACAGTTGTTATTCTTTGTTATTGAATTTACTCAATTTACTTGTCTGCATTCCACAAACCACATTTTTTATTGATGTACAAAAATTACTTAATCTTATCATATTGTTTAGAATATACAACATGGTACAGGAAAGCTACACTTAGCTGACTTAGCTGTCAAAAATTTCCAGTTGGTTTTTATACAATTGTTCTTCCTCCTTCTATAATCAGGAGTGTGTGAGAATGCTTCTTTCAGAGCAGCGATTCTCAACCTGTGGGTCTCGACCCCTTTGGCGGTCGAACGACCCTTTCACAGGGGTCGCCTAAGACCATCCTGCATATCAGATATTTACATTATGATTCATAACAGTAGCAACATTACAGTTATGAAGTAGCAACAAAAATAATTTTATGGTTGGGTCACAACATGAGGAACTGTATTTAAAGGGCCAGAAGGTGGAGAACCACTGTTTTAGAAGGAACTTGGAGAAAGAAAACAGGACCTTAACAAGTGAAATTTATTGGGAGCACAAGAATTATTAGACTTTCCAGGAAAATGCAGGGAGAAGGAGACATGAAGGAGAGTGGATAGGAACGAAGGGACTTGTAGGTCAGAAAAAAAATATATATAAGTGGAAAATATTTCATGGTGATGTGAAAAGGAGAAAAGGAACTCTCAGTAAAGGCTTAGTCCATAATATCCATTCTGTAAATCTAATTTGCTGAAATAACTGGCCCCACTACACTACCTTCTACCTCCCTCAACCTTTTTTTTTTTTTTTAATATAACTGCTACCAAATGGCTTCAGTTTTTAATTCTTTACTTTCTGTTTTACGGCTTACAGCTTCATACAAAAGTGTGAGTGCCCTCTCCAGATGGACTGTGCACCTCATTTGGGAAGAAGGGTGGCCGATTTTCATCATCTGGGCCTTTAAGAACTCTCTAGGTAGCCCTAAAATACATAAAAGTGCAAATGGTTGACAGGAAATTTAGCAATGTCTCTTGCTGAACAGTCAGAGTTTGGACTTTAGTCAGTTCATTTTTCTTTTACTGTTGGTTAAAACTACCAGCATTGCAGGCGGGCTAGAATATGGTTGAGGGAGGAGGGGAGTGAGGGGCTGAGAGGTGGCGGGAGAGGCAAGCACAGAGCATAAGTCTGCTCTTTCTAGGTGAAGCTTTATTCTGAAATTGCTTTTAGTGCAGACTTTCCCAGCAATTCTGGGTGCTTCATTCTGATTTTGGCCATATGGCTCTGCTCATGAAATTCCTCAGGCTCTTCCAACTGATGTTTTCCCACCACCGTGACCACAAATTGACTACTTGCTTTGCCTAGAGCTTTTAATTGGTTTAAATAATAAACTCCCCAAGTCTTTGTTTGTTGGCACACAGAACTGAGCACACAATTGCAAATGAGTTGTGCAACCTGCTTTGATTCAGTGATTAGTCATTGCTCTTAATTGTTTTTACAATGTCCACCTGAGCGATCAGGAAATGAAGCGCTGCCTCACACTTCAAGCAAGTTGCAAAGGGCCTAACTATGGTATTTCCTTATTGACTGTTCTCTTGCCTAGAAAGAGGCTGCGTTCAGATGTTGTGGCTTGGAAGGCGGACGCCGCACAGCTGAAATCAAACTTTGGCATTTTAAGTCAATTCCTGACTGACTCTGGGAAGTGATGGAGACAGATTAAGCTCTGTAGAATAAAAAGGGACAGACCCCCAACTGGACACTGAAGCCCCGGTCACATCATAGCATAAACACGGAAAACATGACCGTGACTTTGGGATAAAGAGCTTTCCTCTTGTCTCAAAAGAGACGTTTTTGTTTAAGGCGTTTTTGATTTGTTTTATTTTGCTTAGCTCTCGTTTATTTTCCTACATCATTGGTGCAGATGGAAGATTAGCGATGCCTTTGGTTGTTTTCTTTGGTTCTGTTGTATTTCCCTTTGGTGATCAGGTCTCTGAACTTTTGAAACAGAACTATAGCAACTGTAATATAGACTTTTTGCTTGAAGAGACGTTTGTTTTTCCATTTGAGAAGTTTTTATGACAGTTACCACATGGACAGTTTCCTGTGTCAGGAATTTACTGAACACCCCTCCCCCAAGTCACCTACCACCTACACCTTGTCACCTTAGTGATTCTTATCAGGACTCAGTTTAAGGGGCTGTTCCTCTTAGAACACCTCATGACCAGCCCTCCACCTCATCCCAAACTGACTTAATGATAGCAACTTTTTACCTTTTTACCTTTATGCTCACCATACCTTGAACAGACCTCTAACATAACTCCATTTGAGTTATTTGTTGGTATTTTCCTCCCTTACTGTTACAGTGCGAACCCCCAAGGCAGAAGCCAAAAAGAAGTGAGCACAGGGCCTATTGAGGCCATGTGATCTATAGGAGAGAACAAAGGCCACAGAATTTGGAGTCGTTCTGACCTAAGCTTGGATCCCAGCTCTGCAGATGAATAAACTTGATGAATTTAGGCTATTTATCTCTTGGAACCTTTATTTCTTAATCTGCAAAGCAGAATCATGAGATTTACCTTGTGAGGTTCTTGGGAGAGTTCAATGAAATATTGAAGATCAAGAATATAGCACCATACTTGGCACAGAGCAAGTACTTCAGAAATGGCTGATCCTACAGGAAACCATCCTTGCTCCCCTCCCAGAGAAGAATTCTCTCTCATCTGATTTATACCCTGCCCAGCTTCCCCTTCCTTGGCTCTCATAAACCCTAAGATAATATGGTTGATTTCTCTCAATTCCACTTTGTCAACCACCTGGTTGGGAGCAGTCCTTTGCAGCCTCTTAAGTCCCCATTTTGGTGTTCCCTGCCTCATATTATCATTAGATACACCCATCTGAAACATAAAACTGTATTGAACTGATAAATATCACATGATCTCACTCATTTGTGGAATATAATGAACAACATAAACTGATGAACAAAAATAGAACCAGAGTCATAGAAGCATCAAACAGACTGTCTAACCTATGAGGGAAAGCGGGGGGGGGGTGGGGGGGGGAAGGGGGGAGGGGGAAGGGCATGTGCTGGGGGGGCAGCCAGGGAGTGGTCAATGGGGGAAAAAGGAGACTTATGTAATACTTTAAACAATAAAGAATTTAAATTAAAAAACAATAAATCCTTTGGGTTTAATATTTTATTGCTCAAAAAAAAAAAACAACACAACAACAACACACACACCAACCGGCCCCCCCCCCCCCACAAAAACCCACAAAACTATATTGAACTTACATGGCCTCTTTCATCATGATGACCCTGAAGTGCTTTGTAGGTACAATGAGCTATGGCAGGAAGAGATTATGCTTAAAAGAATGTTCCCTTCTCAAGTATGTTTAAGGGTCTGCTGCGTCCTCTACTTCCCTTCTGAGGATTGATCCTGCATATTAGCATCATTTCAGAGGGTATACAGTAAGAAAACACATTTTAAACTTTTTTTCAATACTACAATTCCAAAACTGGTTTCACAATATGCTTACTAACTTCTTCAAGAAATTATGTTTTCTGAAGATCATGCTTTGGAAAATTCTGGCTATGGTAATATTTTTAATTGTTAATGGAGCTGTATGATGGTGAGATGGAAAATAACTAATATAAGGACTTGTGGAGAGTGTAGGGTGGTCAGCCTGGTCCTGTGTCCCAATACCACATCTTAATGACAAATACCAGCTCATTGGTATTCTCAAGGGTCTATGTCCCAAACTTTTCTTGGATTCTACTTTTCTGCTCTTGATCCCTGCAGTTCTCGATCTCTTGCCTGGCTCCCTTTCCATGGCCTCACTTCTCAGATATGTACCTTTGGTACTGGTCTTAGATCCCCTCCTCAGTTTAGATTGGCACTCAACCCTGGACTTAATTTTTCCTCTGGACATTAAAGATAGTGAACCTTTGCAATCCATCCAGCTCAGCTCTCTCTAGAAAGAGAACCAGACATGTCGGCAGGTCATCCCAGAGGCATTACACTAATAGAAAAACAGCATTCACTCTGTGACATGAGATCTGGCTCCAGAGTTCAAACTCTTAAACCCCAGGTGAATCTCCCTCTCTTTATAAAGTAGTAGCAGATACAATTACCTTTCCCGAGATTCTACACTCAAGCAGAGGCCACCAGATAAGATTTGTGGAATAGATCATTGATACACAGGGCATTGGGTGATTAGGTATAATACTACATGAAAAAGCAGCTCTAGAAATTTGTGTAGATATAAATGCAACTCCATTAAAAACAAAATAAAACAACCCTAGTTAGGCCCTTTGCAACTTGCTTGAAGTGTGAGGCAATCCACAGGTTTGGCTCAGTGGATAGAGTGTCAGCCTGTGGACTGAAGGGTCCCAGGTTCGCTTCCGGTTAAGGGCATGTACCTTGGTTGCAGGCACATCCCCAATAGGGGGTGTGAAGGAGGCAGCTGATCAATATTTCTCTCTCATCAATGTTTCTAACCCTCTATCCCTCTCCCTTCCTCTCTGTAAAAAATCAATTTTATATATATATATATATATATATATATATATATATATATATATAGCAAAAGAAAAACTAACCCAAAGCAAGGACGGACTGCTATTTAAAGCTATCAACAGCTTTTACTTTTAGAATTCATTGCTGGAGAAATATTGCTCTCTTCTTTTGGGAAAAATCACTCCAATGAGCTTTTGTTTTGTAAAGCTCTAATTCAGATTTTGTTCTAAGATGAAGAAGTTGGAAAAATTAAGAGCTAAATTTCCCTGCAGAAGAGGGTACACAGTGGGCTTCCTCAGGGTCAGAGTACCATGTCTGTAGAGATTATGGTGATTTCCACTGGAAGCAAGGAAAGCTTTCTTTCTCTCTTTGGGCCTTGAAATAAAAGGTCAGAGGTGGCCTCTGGATAGCATGGACATGGCTGAAGACACTTTCCTCCATGAAAGCTAGGATAGCTAGTTCTTCAACATGGCAGTAAGTGATGGAACTAAAGAAAGAGCCATTCAATGGGGGGCATTTATAGAACAGACCTGGCAAGTAAGAGCCTAGAAAACAATAATACATAAGCAACTTTACGATTTTATTTTTTACACTGTAATTCCTCTCTGTCTTACTCCACTCATGCTGCTGTCACAAAACATCACAGACTGGGTAGCTTTATAAACAACACAAATTGATTTCTTAGAGTTCTAGATGCTGAATTACAAGGGTCAAAGTGACAGCATGGTTGAGTTCTTCCTGGTTCATAGCCAGGTATTCTCACCGTGTCCTTAAATGGTCTAAGGGACTAGTTGGGATTTCTCTGGAGTCTCTTTTATAAAAGCACTAATTACATTCATAAAGGCATCACTCATGACTTAAGCTTCTCCCAAAGGCCTCACCTCCTAATCCAAAAGGTGACCAACAGAGAAAGCTGGAATAGTTTTCCAAATGTAAATGGGACAAATGACAATGAGAATAGATTTATAAATTATAGGAATGCCTTAAAGACTCCCAGGAATTCTTGGCAGAGGGAACCTAATACCATAAAGATTAGCTTTTCCACAAATTAGATGACACATCAATCAGGTAAGGTTGTGCAAGGCTAAAACAACAACTCCAAAATTTCAGTGGCTTAAAACAACAAGGTTGATTTCTTGCTCTTGCCATATGCCTTATGTCCACTTTTGGTTGGCTGGCTCTTCTCCATCTGGTCCTCGCTCAGCGTCCCAGGCTGATGGCGGCTCCATCTTCATGCTTCTATGATTGCAGAGGCATGGTAAGATTCTTTAAAGTTTCTGGTCACAAGTCATTGGCTAAAGCAAGTCACGGGGCTATGCCTAACTTTAAAAGGGGTGAGGAAGTGTAATCCTGTCAATATGCAGTGAGTTGTAAATATTTGGCGAACGGCACTAATGGCTGCCACAGAGGGCACTGGGAGCTCAGACTCTTATTTATGTGTTTTAAGACTGCAAAACTTGCATTGGCCAGTGTGGCTCGGTAGGTTGGGCATCGTTCTGTGCACCAAAAAGTTGCCAGTTCCATTCCAGGTTAGGGCACATGACCGGTTGCAGGCTTAATATCCAGGGGCAGGGGTGTGCAAGAGGTAACCAATCAACGTTTCACTCTCACTTCAATGTTTCTTCTCTTTCTCTACCTCTTCCTTCCTCTTTCTCTAAAAATCAATAGAAATATTTTTTAAAAGACTGCAGAACGTGGAGATATCTGGGTTGCGTTCAAAGTAGCAAACTGGGCTCTGGCATTCATTCATTCTTGCATGGCTGAATTTAATAACATTTATTGAACACCTTCATGCCAAGCACTGTATTAAGCACTGGGGATATATTCATGTACAAAAAAGAGACATGATTACTGTGTTTAAGAAGTTTACATTCTGGTGTGGGGAAGAGATAGTAAACCTATTTCTCTGGGAAAAACATTCCTTAAACTAATACCTTATCTTACAGCTCCTCAGCATCTCTTAGATGACCTAGGGGGTGGGTGGCTGTGGCCTTCTCACTGCTGCTTTTTATGCTAGATCACCTGCCAGTTTTTCATAATCTCCTTTCTGAGTACAGTAATCAGTGGCCTGGTCCATTGATTTTTTTGAAAATCATGATTTTGTGTTCTTGTTATTTGGGTTTTTAAAAAATAATTATTTCTTAGTTCTTCTAGGGCTTAGCTAGTTGCTGTGTCCATGCTATTGGCTACTATGAGGTTCTGTATTCTTATAAGAACCAAATTCTTTAGAGACCCCTGGGATACACATAATGTCATTCTGATTCCATTCAGTTCTAGTGTTCCAAGCACTTAGCAAAGACCCGGGGTTACTGATTCTCTTGTTATTACATGTAGTATTTCATAGTGGTTAGAAAAACTAGTTTTGACCTCAGACAGCCCTGGATTTAAATACCAGCTCTGCTATTTCTGAAACCCCAGTTTTTTCATCTGTCAAGTAGTGATAATAATAACACCTACCTCACCAGGTTAATTCATGATTAAATTAATTATACTTCCAGGACTTAGCACAGTGCAAGGCATGTGGTAAGTAGTCAATACAAACTAGCTGTTATCATTTATTGGCATAGAATTAGCTCTCATGCCTTAAATTAAGCTCCCAAATTGACGTAATTAATAGAGTCATCACCAATTCCAAATCTCTCCTCATGTATTCCTCATAAGACAGAGGGCTATATATGCAAACTAAATTCAGTTCTGAAGAAATGTTTCCCTAAGAAATATGCAATGTAAATTGTAATAATGGAGGTGTTTTCTAGCTTCATGTCCATGCCTGACTGTCTTCCTGTTTCTCTCCTCTCTCTGAGCCCCTTCCTCCTCTAAGATTCTGTAATTTTCATATGAACTTCTAGTTTAAATGTCATTCCATCCAAATACTCTAAATTTCAGGGTGCATTTTTTGGCAAGAAAATAACATATTACCTTTGTTATAGAAAATGTGCTTTTGAATTTCCTTAGACATATGCCATGCAGTTAATGCTTTCAAATTGCACATCTTTTTACAGTGTGGCTATAACCACAATAGATGAGACAGGAAGAGATTTCTCATTTTGTGGTTTGTCTGTCCTGGGATCAACATGCATGCTCCAATCAGGTCTTTCTTGCTAGTTACCAGTGGCCTAATATCTCAACTGTGTATAGTGGAGTCATATGGTAAACTTGTCTACCCTGAACATATGTAAAAACTAGGAAGAAAACCAGAGGCCTCTGAGGGGGTAAAACAACCACCACAAAGCTGTAAACTAAAAAGGCCCTCATTCTATAACAGTTTTCTTTTCTCTTACATAAGATGTAAACATGATTGCCTGTTTTCATTATATAAGCATTTATCAAGTGCTTACTACCTGAAGGGCACGGTGCTGATCAGATTAGGATCGGGAAGGGAAACTGTGTTGGCAGGCACATTAAACACAGAAGGGGACTGAAAACCCCCAAATAAGAAAGCCCCAAAATATAAAAAGTACAGAACTCTGGAGCCATTTAGTGTGGGAGAAAGTGGCCCTATTCACTTAGTATCCTTAAAGACATTTTTATGGTACACATGTGTCAGTGCATAAGTTGCTCTTTCAGAATTGTGAAAAGTCAAATATTCTCAATGTTTTCTCTTCAAAAAGGCAGAGAAAAGTCTAATATGTCTTAGGTGACTTTTCCACACCAAATGGTTAAGATGAAACATTTTTGGTATTTTGTTCAGGTTTTCTGGCAACCTGAAAATCCCCCAGGCTTCTAGCCAGGTGAGATATGACTGAAGGTTGCTTAGAACTTTTGTCAATATTATTGTAGATGAATAACCAGATTTCTCTAGAAGTAGCATTTTCTAACTTTCCATAGGAAGTTGAGAGAAGTGATTCCCACTAAACCAGATGCTAACCTAGGAAGAAAAAATGCACAGAAAAGTACACACCATGTCAGCCCAAATTGCCAGCATTATCTTTGAGATCTAATTGGACTTTGATGGCTTCTTACCTACTTCTCCACTGCCATCATCTCTCACTATCATCACTCATTCAGCCTCTTAACTGGTCTCCAACTTGACATCTAATCTCAACATGATAGTTAGGGTGATTCTTTAAAAATGAAAATCATTGTACACCCATATTTATAGCAGCATTATTCACAATAGCCAAGGGTGGGAATAACTGATGGATGGGCAAACAAAATGTGGCAAATCTGTACAATGAAATATTATTCAACCTTTAAAAAGAAGTTCTGACACATGCTACAACATAGATGAACCTTCAAGACATTATGATAAGTAAAATAAGCCAGCCACAAAAGACAAATCTAGTATTATTCCACTTATATGATATAGCTAGAGCAGAAACTTTATAAAGACATAAAGTAGAATGGTGGTTTCCAGGGACCTGGGGGAAAGGGAAATGGAGACTTGTTTAATGAGTATAGAACTTTATGGATTTCCCTTAATCTAAAGATAGCAGCTTCAGCAGTGAGGGGCAATATGGCTCTGTGGACAAGTACTGACCAGCCTGTTACTTTTTTTTAAAAAAAAATAAATATATTTTTATTGATTTCAGAGCGGAAGGGAGAGAGAGAGATAGAAACATCAATGATGAGCGAGAATCCATTGATTGGCTGCCTTCTGCACGTCCCCTACTGGTGATGGAGCCCACAACCTAGGCAAATGCCCTTGACCGGAATCGTACCTGAGACCCTTCAGTCCACAGCCAATGCTCTATCCACTGAGCCAAACCAGCCAGGGCCAGCCCATTACTTTTATTTATTTTTTAAAAATTTTATTTTATTGTTTAAAGTATTACAAATAGTAGTACATATGTCTTCTTTTTCCCCCCCATTGACCCTCCCTCGGCCTCCCCTACCCCCTGGTGGGGTGAGGGCAGACCATTACTTTTAAATTCCCTGGACTGCCACCTCCAGTGAGCTGAGAGAACACTTTTCACAGTTTGGCCATGTACGAAAGGGCAATGTACCTTTTGACAAAGAGACTGGCTTTCACTGAGGAATGGGTTGGATTCAATTTTCTTCAGAAGGAGAGTTTCAGAATGCACTACAACAGAACAATCATGTTATTGATAGAGTAAAGCTCCAGACTCAAGTTCAGAGACCAAAAGTTTGCAAGGAGATCAAACACCCGATGAAGAGAATGATTTTTGAGACTATTACTGCCTATTAAATAAAATAACAAAACTAAAAAAAAAACCACTTCAGTTTGGGAATAATGAAAAAGTTATGGAAATGAATGGTGGTTACAGTTGCACAAAAATGCAAATATAATTAATGCCCTGAACTGTACACTTAAAATGATTAATTTTATGTTATGCATATTTTTCCACAATTAAAAATAATACATTTTATTACAATAAAAAAAGAAAATTGGGTAGTATCACCACTTTAAAGCTCCCAATAACTCCCAATCATAGGATACAACTTGAAGGACTTACCCTGACCTCCAAAGACCTGACATATCTGTCATTTGGATGCCTCTTTACTTTATTTCTTCCCATCTATTCCCCCACTCTTTATGTTGTGGATTGGTCTTTGAACACTTCAAGTTTAACTCTGACTCATGGCCATTGTCATTGCTGTTTCCTCTGCCTTGCACATTCTTTCCCCAAATAACCTTGTGGTTTGATTCATCATTTTCTTCAACTATCTGTTCCAATGCCATCTCCTCAGAGATGACAACAGCCTGACTTAAGATAACTGACCTTCTAATCCTGCCCCAGGCTTTCTTCATCTTTACACATTGCTTTATTTTTCTCCATAGCACTTTAGATTAGTCATTTATGTGTCAACTAGAGGCCCAGTGCACAAAATTTGTGCAGGGGGGTCCCTCAGCCTGGCCTGTACCCTCTCCAATCTGGGACCCCTCAGGAGATGTCCAACTGCTGGTTTAGGCCTGATCCCTTTGTGATTGGGCCTAAACCGGCAATTGGACATCCCTCTCACAATCCGGGACTGCTGGCTCCCAACCACTCGCCTGCCTGCCAGCCCGATCACCCCCAACTGCCCTCCCCTGCCAGCCTGATTGCCCCCAACTGCGCTCCCCTGCCAGCCCAATAGCCCCCAACTACCCTCTCTGCCAGCTCAGTCAACCCCAACTGCCCTCCCCTGCCATCCCGTTTGCCCCCAACTGCCATCCCCTGCCAGCCTGGTTGCCCCTAACTGTCCTCCCCTGCAGGCTTGGTCACCCCCAACTGCCCTCCCTTGCCAGCCATCTTGTGACAACATGGGGGAGGCCATCTTGTGACCACATGGGGGTGGCCATCTTGTCACTACATGGGGGCAGCCATCTTATGTGAGGGTGTGATGGTCAATTTGCATATTACCGCTTTATTATATAGGATTGTCTGTCCCCAGTCCTCTCTGAGGTAAGCTCCATTAGGGCAAGAACTTGGTTGTCTGCTACCATATTCCCAGTACCAAGAAAAGTATCAGGCACATAGCAAATGCTCAGTAAATATTTGATACAAGTGTACTTTTAAAAATTTATCCCTCACAGAATAAGGTCATTTGACCTCATTGAATGAGGCACATTAAACCTCAGAAGAGATTTTTTAATGGGTGACATCAGAGGAACAGCAGTGTGAGAGTGCCCTTGGCCTCTATCCCTGAAATGCCAACAAGCTAACTAACAATAATTCAACAAAGAAATCCCTGCTTGCAGCCTGGCCTGGAGAGGGAGGAAGCCTGGAGGTAGCAGGCACTTCCTTCAGCCAGGAGGAACAGAGAGCTGTGGGGGGCAGTCTAATAGGATGGGCGGCAAGGGAGTGAACAATGTCTGAGTCAGCAAACATGTGAGAGGGCACAGGGTTCTGCCATGCGGCTTTCCAATGTCAGACCCAGCAGTCATGTTTCAGACAAATCAATGGAATCACAGAGTCCTACCACTGCTTGGACTTCCAAAACTTGCCTCTCATTGCCCTTGGATTTGGGTGCAGGACCATATTATCTGTAAACCAAGAGCTATTGCAGTAAAATTGTGGTTTCCCTCTGTGACTGATCCCCAGGAGGTGTGCTTGGGGTGGTATCCCATGGAAGTCAGGGATCACCATTGTGGTGAGGGCAAAGCAAACCCCACCCCCAAGCAGCACAGTTGTACTGTCTTATGGAAGCCCTGGAGATTAAGACTGGGAGATTCCAGAGGTAAAACCTCTTGCGTGTCAGTGCCATCTAATGGAAAATAATAGAAAGACTTCTTTGTTAATATAGACAGATATAAATGCCTAGGCAAAGGAGAATAGCAACAACCATGAATTACCATGGTAACAAGGATGATCAGAAATAAAAGGAAAAGTCCCCAGAAAACAAGCTGGAACACATGGAAATAAGTGATATAAATGACAGAGATTTTAAGATTGCAATTCTGAAAATACTCAATGAGATGTGAGAAAATACAGACAGGCAATACAATCCCCTCAGAAAATAAATCAATGAACAAAACGAGTACTTTACCAATGCCATTTTAAAAATAAATAGAATGAGAAATCAGATTTGTATGGAACCACAAAAGACTCCAATTAGCCAAAACAATCCTGAGAAAAAAAAGAAGGAAGCTACGTGACTTCAAATTATATTACAGAACTATGATAATCAAAACAACACAGCATTGGCAGAGAAACAGACTCACAGATCAATGGAACAGAATACAGAGCCCAGCTATAAAGCCACCTGTATATGAACAGATACTTTTTGACAAAGGTACCAGAAGCACACAATAGAGTAAAGATAGTGTCTTCAATAAATGGTGCTTGGAAAACTGGAAAGCCACATGCAGCAAATAAAACTGGATTACAGTTTGTTCCCATGTACAAAAAATTAATTCAAAATGGATCAAAGACTTAAATATAAGACCCAAAACAATAAGTTACATAGAAGAAAATATAGGTAACAAACTTATGGACCTTGGTAGTAGGGAACATTTTATGAACTTGACCCCAAAGGCAAGGGAAGTAAAGGCAAAAATAAGTGAATGTGACTATATCAAATGAAAAAATCTTCTGCACAGCAAAAGAAACTGATAAAACGAAGAGGCAGCCAACCAGATGGGAGATGATATTTGCAAATAAGAGTCCCAACAAGACAAAGTTTTAATTTTCAAAATATATAAAGAACTCATAAAACTCAATACCAAACAAATAACCCAATCAAAAAATGGAAGAGGGCCTGAAAATACACCTCTCCCAAGAAGACATATGAACAGCCAATCCTATATAATAAGAGAGGAATATGCAAATTAGGCCAGGACTCCATAACTTCAGGACCCCTGGGCAGGGGGTGAGGGGGGGGGAGGGAGGAGCAGGGCCTGAGGCTGGGATGTGAGCCTGTAGTGCCTCCTCTGGAGTTGGGGAGCTTATGACCAATGGGCTCCGATCCTCCTCCAACAGCCCTTTCCAGCAGGCATGTGGTTGCTGAGACCCAGGCTGGGCCTCTGGCCACAGATCAGCAGCTTCCCGGAGACCAATTCTACCAGGCCGCCCGGAGGCCATGTGGCTGGGTCGGAGGGTGCCCGTTCAAGATATGACACAGAGATGAGGTGCCAGAGGAAATCCAAAGGATGGGATGTGGGGGTTCAAGACTCACTTCCTTTGGGCTTTGTTCTTCTTGGCCTTGGTCCTTTCCTTTCGGGCCTGGAGCGCAAGCACTGCAGGAGAGAGGATGGATAAAGGCCGAATGTGGAAGAAAGGAGGTGTCCCAGGTGAGGGTGAAGACCTAGCAGAGGCACGAGGCCTGACTGCGGGCCGCCTGAGGGCCGGCTCCTAGGTGAGCACTGTGGCTTTGGTGAAGTGGCTGGGCAGGCGGCAGGCGGCCCAAGGGGCACAGAGCAGCACTGCACCGTCCCTCTATGAGGACACCCCACACAGGCGGTGCCTTCACCAGCAGGCTCTGGGCGACATCTGCAAATGCGACTGCAACCTCTAACATTCTGGGCAAGGAACTGACCCTGTGCTCCTCTGGATACTAGATTTGCTAGGAGTGTGCTGTCACCAATGCCACAGATCAAAGGCAAAAACCTGGCGAGGTGGGGTGCACTGGAGGGGGCTGGGGCTGGGGCAGGGGGCCGACGGGCAGGGATCTGCCTCTTCTGCGGAGAGCGAGGTTCTGCAGTGACTCCAAGACCTGGTTCGCCTGACGGGGAACAAGGGGAATGGAAGGACGCCCAGGCGGAGTGGCACAGACCTGCAGCCCTGAGGCGGGGGTTGAGAGGCAGCACCACCTCAGTGGAGGGGTGCTGCACTGCAGGGTACCCGACTGACTGACGTGATTCAAAGATGCTCCCTGCACTAACCGGGCCTCGCCCTGGTGGCCTTCGCACTTCAGAGGCAGCACTCCTGATCCTGCCTTGGCCCAAAAGCAAGCCGGTGCCTGCCCTGTCCCACAACAGCGCATGCCAGCGTGGTGAGTGCGAAGCCTACCACCTGCTCTGGAGAAGGGGGGGGCAGTAAAGAATGTGGGCAGGGGATGGGGGAGAGGAAAGAATGTGGAGCCTCTGAGATAAAGCGGTGCTTGAGAATTAGGCTCAGAAGCCTGACGGAAAGGTTTGTTCTGTTTGTCCCGCGGCTGCCCCCTAAGAAGGGTGGAGAACACAGCTGTGAGGGCTCCCTGAACGCTGAGTCAAGTTCCACAGACAACTGGAATTGGCCTCAGTTTCCTGGTCTGTAAAATGGATTAATTGTGTCTCAGTGCCTTTGCTGAGCTTTGAGGGACAATTGAGATACTATATTTAAAAAAAAATGACAGAAGACATGAGAAAGAAAAGGAAGGATGAGCAACACAAAAGAAAGATTGGAAGGACCTGTAAACCTATTGTCATTTAAATAGGAATATAGTCAATAGTGT
>NW_005871050.1:2495253-2502193 GCF_000147115.1 Myotis lucifugus | reverse complement strand
AGTGTTTTTCATTTTACCACTTTATTGTCTTTTCAGTACATGAAAAAGACAGTTGTCTTTATATGGTGCTTTTATACTTTTCTAAGTCATTATCTCATTTGATATTCAGGGCAACTTAAAGACAAGATAATTATTCCCTCCACTATTCAAAGAAAGGAAATCTTGGTGTCTGGCCCCAATGATTCAATCGTCAAGCCCTTATTGTAAAGTAGGGTTAGTGAAATTTTCTGTGAAGGGTCATATCTATACTAATAAAAGCCTTGGGGGTGATCAGACCAGCAGGGGAGGGCAGTTGGGGACAATCTGGCTGACAGGGGAGAAGTTAGGCATCAATCAGGCTGGCAGGCAGAAGTGGTTAGGGGCAATCAGGCAGGCAGGCAAGTGAGCGGTTAGGAGCTAGCAGTCCCAGATTGTGAGAGGGATGTCCAACTGCCGGTTTAGGCCCAATCCCAGCAGTTGGACATCCATCGAGGGGTCCCAGATCGGAGAGGGTGCAGACTGGGCTGAGGGACACCCCCCACCCCCCCTGCATGAATTTCGTGCACTGGGCCACTAGTAAATATATGAAAAGATGTTCAACCTCACTGGCCATTAAGAAATTGCAAATTAAAACTATAATGAGATACCATCTCACACCTATTACAGTGGCCATTATCAACAAGATAATCAATAATAAGTGTTGGAGAGCTTGTGGAAAAAAAGGAACCCTCACTCACTGGTGGGAAGGTAGGCTAGTACAATCACTGTGGAAAGCAGACTGGCAATTCTTCAAGCAATTAAGACTAGAGTTACCATACGATCCACCAACCTCTCTCGTGCGTATATACCTGAAAAACTCAAAATCATTTATACACAAAGATATATGCACCCTGTTGTTCATTACAGCATTATTCATGGTGAGCAGGACATGAAAACAACCAAAGTGCCCTGTGATAGAGGACTGGATAAAGAAGATGTGGTCCATATACACAATGGAATACTATTTGGCCATAAGAAAGGATGAAATAGTGCCGTTTGCAACAACATGGATATACCTTGAGAATATTATGCTAAGTCAAATAAGTCAGTAAGAAAAAGCTAAGAAACATATGATTTCACTCACATGTTGGATATAATTTTAAAACGTGTGAACACAACCAGCAGTGTGGTGTATGCCAGAGGAAAGGGTGTGGGGGCGGAGGGGGTCCTAATATATGGTGGATGGAGGAGATTTGACTTTGGTTGGTGGGCTCATGGTGCAATATACAGATTTTGTAACATAGAAACCCACACCTGAAATCTATATGTTCATGTTGACCAATGTTACCCCAATAAATTTAATAATAATTAACAAAAACACAACCTCAAAAGAAGGCAGTTAAATAAATGCAGTAGTGCCAGGCACTGTTCTTTCAATATGATGACCAACTTTTTTGTTTTCTTTTGTGAATTCTTTCAAGTCTATATGGTAGCATACAATAAGGGTTTACTCAATAGACTTAGAAATTAGTTTGACTTAGTGTAATCATAACACTTGGCTGTTTGTATGATTTTATTTTTTGTTTGTTTATTTATTTTAAATTTTATTTTATTGTATAAAGTGTTAAAAATGTACATATGTCTCCTTTTTTTCCCCATTGACCTTCCCCCAGCCTACACTACCTCCCGGCACATGCCCTCAACGCTCTTCCCCACTCTCCCCCGCCCCCCGTGTCTTGCATCCATTTGTTATGCTTATATGTATGCATACAAGTCCTTTGGTTGATCTCTTACCTTTCCTCCAAACCCTCCCCAGCCTTCCCGCTGTAGTTTGACAGTCTGTTAGATGATTCTTTGCCTCTGTATCTATTTTTGTTCATTAGTGTATAATGTTCTTTATATTCCACAAATGAGTGAGATCATGTGGTATTTTTCTTTCACTGACTGGCTTATTTCACTTAGCATAATGCTCTCCAGTTCCATCCATGCTGTTGCAAATGGTAAGAATTCATTCTTTTTTATAGCAGCATAGTATTCCATTGTGTAGATGTACCACGGTTTTCTAATCCACTCATTGGCAGATGGGCATTTAGTCTGTTTCCCAATCTTAGATATTGTAAATTGTGCTGCTATGAACATAGGGGTGCATATGTACTTTCTGACTGGTGTTTCTGTTTTCTTGGGATATATTCCTAGAAGTGATATTACTGGGTCAAATGGCAGTTCCATTTTTAACTTTTTAAGGGAACACCATACTGATTTCCATAGTGGCTGCACCAGTCTGCATTCCCACCAGCAATAAAGGAGGGTTCCTTTTTCTCCACATACACTCCAGCACTTGTCCTTTGTTGATTTGTTGATGATAGCCATTCTGACAGGTGTGAGGTGGTACCTCATTGTTGTTTTGATTTGCATCTCTCAGATGATTAGTGACTTTGAGCATGTTTTCATATGTCTCTTGGCTTTCTGTATGTCCTCTATTGAAAAGTATCTATTTAGGTCCTTTGACCATTTTTTTTATTGGATTGTTTATCTTCCTTTTGTTAAGTTGTATGAGTTCACTGTAAATGTTGGAGATTAAATCCTTATCGGTGATAACATTGGCAAATATGCTCTCCCATGCAGTAGGCTTTCTTGTTGTTTTGTTGATGGTTTCCTTTGCTGTGCAGAAGCTTTTTATTTTGATGTAGTCCCATTTGTTTATTTTCTCCTTAGTTTCCATTGCCCTAGGAGCTGTATCGGTGAAGAAATTCCTTCGGCATATGTCTGAGATTTTGTTGCCTTTGGGTTCCTCTAGTATTTTTATGGTTTCCCGTCTTACATTTAAGTGCTTTACCCATTTTGAGGTTATTTTTGTGTATGGTGTAAGTTGGTGATCTAGTTTCATTTTTTTTTGCAAGTATCTGTCCAATTTTCCCAACACCATTTATTGAAGAGACTGTCTTGACTCCATTGTATGTTCATGCCTCCTTTGTTGAATATTAATTGAGCATAGTGGTTTGGGTTGATTTCTGGGTTCTCTGTTCTGTTCCGCTGGTATATATGTCTGTTCTTGTGCCAGTACCAGTCTGTTTTGAGAACAGTGGCTTGATATATGGTATTGTGATCCCTCCAACAAAGTTCTTCTTTTTCAAGATTGCTGCAGCTATTTGAGGTATTTTTTCATTTCAGATGAATTTTTGGAGAGTTTGTTCTAGGTCTTTGAAGTATGCTGTTGGTATTTTAATGGGGATTACATTGAATTTATAGATCGCTTTGGGTAGTATGGACATTTTAATGATGTTGATTCTACCAATCCATGACCATGGTATATTCTTCCATTTGTTCATGTCTTCTTCTATCTCTTTTTTCAGTGCCCTGAAATTTTTGGAGTACAGTTCTTTTATCTCCTTGGTTAAATTTCTTCTTAGGCATCTTAATGTTTTTGTTGCAATGGTACATGGGATTGCCTGTTTAGTTTCTCTTTCTGTGAGTTCATTATTGGTGTATAGAAAAGCCATAGACTTCTGGGTGTTAATTTTGTATCCTGCTACATTGCCGAATTCATTTATTCAGTCCAGTATTTTTTTTATGGAGTCTTTGGGGTTTCTATGTACAATATCATGTCATCTGAAAATAAGGACAGTTTTACTTCTTTTCCAATTTGGATGCCTTTTATTTCTTCTTGTCTGATCGCAATGACTAGTACTTCCAGTACTCTGTTGAACAGGAGTGGTGAAAGTGGGCATCCCTGTCTTGTTCCTGTTCTTAGGGGAATGGTTTTAGTTTTTTCCCATTGATTATGATGTTGGCTGTGGGTTTGTCATATATGGCTTTTATTATGTTGAGGTATGATCCTTCTATTCTCACACTGCTGAGAGTTTTTATCAAGAAAGGGTGTTTGACTTTGTCCAATGCTTTTTCTGCATCAATGGATATGATTATATGGTATTATCTCTAAGTTTGTTTATGTGGTGTATCACATTTATTGATTTGCGGATATTGTACCATCCTTGCATCCCCAGAATAAATCCCACTTGGTCATGGTGTATCATCTTTGTAATGTATTGCTGGATTTGATTTGCTAGAATTTTGTTGAGGATTTTGACGTCTATGTTCATGAGGGATATTAGCCTGTAATTCGCTTCCTTTTTATTGTCTTTATCTGGTATTGGGATTAGAGTAATACAGGCTTCAAAGTGTTCCTTCTTCTTGAAATTTTGAATAGTCTGAGGAAGATAGGTTTTATTTCTTGACTGTTTGATAAAACTCTGCTGGCAAGCCATCTGGTCCAGGGCTATTGTTTGTTGGAAGTTTTTTGATTACTGCTTCTATTTCCTCCATAGATATCAACCTATTTAGGTTTTTTTATTTCTCTTGGTTGAGTTTTGGAAGGTCATAATATTCTATGAATATGTACATTTCTTCTAGGTTGACCAGTTTGTTGGAATAGAGTTGCTGATAGTATATTTTTATGATTCTTGGTATTTCTGTGGGGTCTGTTGTTATTTCGCCTCTTTTGTTTCTGATTTTGTTTATTTGGGCCCTCTCTCGTTGCTTCTTGGTGAGCCTGGCTAGAGGTTCATCAATTTTGTTTATCCTTTCAAAGAACCAGCTCTTGGTTTCATTGATCTTATTTATTGTTTTGTTGTTGTTGTTTTTTGGTTTCTATGTCATTTATTTCATCTCTGATCTTTATTATTTCCTTCCTTCTGCTCACTCTGGGCTTTTCTTGTTGCTCTCTTGCTAATTCTTCAAGTTGCAGATTCAGATGGTTTATTACCATTTTGTGTTGTTTTTTTGAGATAGCCCTGTAATGCTATGAACTTCCCTCTCAGTACTGCTTTCACTGTGTCCCAAAGATTTTGGATTGTTGTGTTTTCATTGTCATTTGTTTCCAGGTTGTTTTTTATTTCTTCTTTGATCTCCTTGGTAACCCCCTCATTGTTTAGTAGTATGCTATTCAGTCTCCAAGTGTTTGAGTTTTTGTGATTGTTTTTATTGTAGTTGATTTCTAATATTATGCTATTGTGGTCTGAGAAGATGCTTGATATGATTTCAATCTTCTTGAATTTAGAGAGACATTGCTTGTGTCCCAATATGTGGTCTATCTTTGAAAATGTTCCATGTGCACTTGAAAAGAATGTATATTCTGTAGTTTTGCGGTGGGATGTTATAAAGATGTCAATTAAGTCCATCTGATATAGTGAGTGTTTTAGGATTGCTTTTTCTTTGCTAATTTTTGTCTAGAGGATTTATACAGTGATGGTAATGGGATATTAAAGTATCTTACTATGATTATATTGCTTCCAATCTCTTTTCTGATATATTCCAGAAGATTTTTTATGTATTTGGGTACTCCTGCATTCAGCGCATATATGTTTACCAGAGTTATATTATCTTATTGTATCGATCCATTTAGATTTGAAGTGGCCTTCCTTGTCTCTTGTTATGGTCTTCACTTTGAGATCTATTTTGTCAGATATAAGTATTGCTATCCCAGCTTTTTTTTTTCCATTTCCATTTGCCTGAAAGATATTTTTCCATTCCTTCACTTTCAGTCTGTGTGAGTCCCTTGTACTGAGGTGGGTCTCCTGTAGACAGCATATATATGGGTCAGGTTTTCTTTTACATTCAGTCACTTGATGTCTTTTCAATCCAGCATTTAATCCATTTATGTTTAATGTTATTATCCATAGGTAATTGTTTGTAGCCATTTCTTTTTTTTGATTATTTTTTTAAATATCTTTATTGGTTAAGGTATTACAAGTGTGTCCTCATCCCCCCATTAACCCCTAACCTCCCCCCCCCCCGACTCATGTTCTCAACCCCTTGTTGTCCATGTCCATTGGTTTGGCTTATATGCATACATACAAGTCCTTTGGTTGATCTCTTCCCCTTACCCCCACCCTCCCCTACTTTCCCTCCGGGGATTGATAGTCTGATCGCTATTTCTCTGTCTTTGGATCTGTCCCTGTTCATCAGTCTATGTAGTTCTCTATATTCCACAAATGAGTGAGATCATGTGGTATTTATCTTTCTCTGACTGGCTTATTTCACTTAGCATAATGCTCTCCAGTTCCATCCATGCTGTTGCAAATGGCAAGAGTTCCTTCTTTTTTACCACAGCATAGTATTCCATTGTGTAGATGTACCACAGGTTTTTAATCCACTCATCTGCTGATGGGCACTTAGGCTGTTTCCAAATCTTAGCTATGGTGAATTGTGCTGCTATGAACATAGGGGTGCATATATTCTTTCTGATTGGTGTTTCTGGTTTCTTGGGCTATATTTCTAGAAGTGGGATCACTGGGTCAAATGGGAGTTCCATCTTTAGTTTACTGAGGAAACTCCATACTGTTTTCCACAGTGGCTGCACCAGTATGCATTCCCACCAGCAGTGCAGAAGGGTTCCTTTTGCTCCGCATCCTCTCCAGCACTTCTCATTTGTTGATTTGTTGGTGATAGCCATTCTGGCAGGTGTGAGATGATACTGCATTGTCCTTTTGATTTGCATCTCTGGTATAATTAGTGACTTTGAGCATGTTTTCATATGTCTTTCGGCCTTCTGTATGTCCTCTTTCGAAAAGTGTCAATCTAGGCCTGTTGCCCATTTTTTGATTGGATTGTTTATCTTCCTATTGTTAAGTTGCATGAGTTCCCTGTAAATGTTGGAGATTAAACCCTTATCAGTGATATCGTTGGCCTTCTTGTTGTTTTGTTGATGGTTTCCTGTGCTGTGCAGAAGCTTTTTATTTTGATGTAGTCCCATTTATTTATTTTCTCTTTAGTTTCCATTGCCCTAGGAGCTGTATCAGTGAAGAAATTGCTTCGGCATATGTCTGAGATTTTGCTGCCTGTGGATTCCTCTAGTATTTTTATGGTTTCCCGTCTTACATTTAAGTCCTTTATCCATTTTGAGTTTATTTTTTGTGTATGGTGTAAGTTGGTGGTCTAGTTTCATTTTTTGCATGTATCTGTCCAATTTTCCCAACACCATTTA
>NW_005871050.1:2488238-2495153 GCF_000147115.1 Myotis lucifugus | reverse complement strand
GAGACTGTCTTGACTCCACTGTATGCTCTGTCTCCTTGTGAATATAATGGCATAGTGGTTTGGTCAATTTCTGGTTTCTCTATTCTATCCATTAATCTATATGTCTGTTCATGTGCCAGTACCATGCTGTTTTAAGAACAGTGGCTTTGTAATACAGCTTGATATCTGGTATTGAGATTCCACCTACTTTGTTTTCTTTCTCAGGATTGCTGCATCTATTCGAGGTCTTTTTTTATTCCAGATGAATTTTTGGAGCATTCGTTCTAGATCTGTGAAATATGCCATTGGTAATTTAATGGGGATTGCATTGAATCTATAGATTGCTTTGGGTAATATGGACATTTTGATGATGTTGAGTCTACCAATCCATGAACACGGTATGTTCTTCCATCTGTTTATGTCTTCCTCTATCTCTTTTTTCAGTGTCCTGTAGTTTTTCGCATATAAGTCTTTTACCTCCTTAGTTAAATTTATTCCTTGGTATCTTAATTTTTTTGGTGCAATGGTAAATGGGATTGCTTTTTTAGTCTCCCTTTCTGTAAGTTCACTATTGGTGTATAGAAATGCCATAGATTTCTTGGCATTAATTTTGTATCCTGCTACATTGCCAAATTCATTTATTAAGTCTAATAATTTTTTGATGGAGTCTTTAGGGTTCTCTATGTACAGTATCATGTCATCTGTGAATAAGAAAAGTTTTACTTCTTCTTTTCCAATTTGGATGCCTTTATTTCTTCTTCTTGTCTCATCGCAATGGCTAGTACTTCCAGTACTATGTTGAACAGGAGTGGTGAGAGAGGGCATCCCTGTCTTGTTCCTGTTTTTAGGGGAAATGGTTTTAGTTTTTGCACATTGATTATGATGTTGGCTGTGGGTTTGTCATATATGGCTTTTATTATGTTGAGGTATGGTCCTTCTATTCCTACCTTGCTGAGAGTTTTTATCAAGAAAGGGTGTTGGATTTTGTCAAATGCTTTTTCTGCATCAATTGATATGACTATGTGGTTTTTATCTCTCAATTTGTTTATGTGATGTATTACGTTTATTGATTTGCAGATATTGTACCATCCTTGCATCCCTGGGATAAATCCTACTTGGTCATGGTGTATGATCTTTCTGATGTACTGCTGGATCTGATTTGCTAGGATTTTGTTGAGAATTTTGGCATCTATGTTCATGAGGGATATTGGCCTGTAATTCTCTTTCATTGTGTTGTCTTTACCTGGTTTTGGTATTAGGGTGATGCTGGCTTCATAGAATGAGCTTGGAAGTGTTCCTTCCCCTTGAATTTTTTGGAATAGTCTGAGGAGGATAGGTTTTAGTTCTTCCTTGAATGTTTGGTAAAACTCCCCTGTGAAGCCATCTGGCCCCCGGCTTTTGTTTGCTGGAAGCTTTTTGATTACTGCTTCAATTTCTTCCATAGTTATTGGCCTATTGAGATTTTTAGATTCTTCCTGATTAAGTTTTGGAAGGTTATATTTTTCTAGGAATATGTCCATTTCCTCCAGGTTGTCTAGTTTGTTGGAGTAGAGTTGTTCATAGTATTTTTTAACAATCCTTTGTATTTCTGTGGGGTCTGTTGTTATTTCTCTTCTTTCATTTCTGATTTTGTTTATTTGGGTCCTCTTTGTTTCTTGGTGAGCCTGGCTAGAGGTTCATCAATCTTGTTTATCCTTTCAAAGAACCAGCTCTTGGTTTTGTTGATCTTTTGTATTGTTTTTTTTTTTTTTTGGTCTCTATGTCGTTTATCTCCACTCTGATCTTTATTATTTCTTTCCTTCTGCTTACACTGGGCTTTCCTTATTGCTCTCTTTGTAACTCTTTGAGTTGTAGGGTTAGGTAATTTATTATCATTGTTTCTTGTTTTTTTTTTTTCAGTAGACTTGTAGAGCTATGAACTTCCCTCTCAAGACTGCTTTTGCTGTATCCCATAGGTTTTGGATTGTTGTGTTTTCATTGTAGTTTGTTGCCATGATGTTTTTTATTTCTTCTTTGATCTCTCTGGTAACCCATTCATTGTTTAATAGCATGCTATTTAGTCTCCATGTGTTGTTTTTTTTTGGATTGTTTTTATTGTAGTTGATTTCCAGTTTTATGCCATTGTGATCTGAGAAGATGCTTGATATGATTTCTATCTTCTTGAATTTGAAGAGACTTTGCCTGTGATGCAATATATGGTCTATCTTTGAAAATGACCCATGTGCACTTGAGTAGAATGTATATTCTGTAGCTTTGGGATGAAATGTTCTGAAGATGTCAATTAATTCCATCTGATCTAGTGAGTCATTTAGGATTTTTGTTTCTTTGCTGATTTTTTGTTTAGAGGATTTGTCCAATGGTGATAGTGGGATGTTAAAGTCCCTTACTATGGTTGTATTGCTGTCAATCTCTCCCTTGATTCCCTCCAGAAATTTTCTTATGTATTTGGGTGCTCCTATATTGGGTGCATATATGTTTACCAGAGTTATTTCTTCTTGTTGGATTGCTCTCTTTAGTATTATGAAGTGGCCTTCCTTATCTCTTTTTATGTCCTTCACTTTGAGATCTAATTTGTCAGATATAATTATTGCTACCCCAGCTTTTTTTTCATTTCCATTCGCCTGATAAACCTTTTTCCATCCCTTCACCATCAGTCTGTGTGAGTCTTTTTTTCTGAGGTGGGTTTCCTGTAGACAGCAGATATATGGGTCATGTTTTCTTATCCACTCAGTTACTCTATGTCTTAAGATTGGGGCATTTAACCCATTTACATTTAAAGTTATTATTGATAGATACTTGTTTGTCGCCATTTTTTATTCTTTACCCCTTTGTTCCTTCTTCATTTCCTATTTTTTCTTTTTACAGCAGACCCTTTAGCATTTCTTGCATTGCTGGTTTGGTGGTAATAAACTCCCATAGTCCTTTTTTGTCGTAGTTCTATTTTTTCCTACCTTGTCTTCTAGCTCACTGATGTGGTCCTCTGCTTCTTCTAGTCTACTGTTGATGCTTTCTATTGAGTTCTTTATAGCAGTGATGTCATTTTTCATTTCTTCTTGGTTCTTCTTCATTTCCTCTTGGTTCTTACACATATTGTTGAATTTGTCTTCTATTCTTTTCATCCACCTTATGACTATTTCTCTGAATTCTTTCTCTGACAGGTTGCTTGCCTCCATTGCCTCCATTTCGTTTACTTCCTTTTCTGGTGATGCCTGTTTTTCTTTCATATGTGGGCTATTTCTTTGTCTCCCCATGATCTCTCTACTCCAGGTGTTTAGTTATGTAGTTCTCTCTCTGCTGCGTTGATTTAAAGGCACAAAATACAACACAACAAGGCACAACACACAAGGCACTGAACACAAATGTATTCACGATACTAATAACCCCAAATAAAGGTGACCACCAGATCAAAGAGAATTAGGGAATAAAGAAGAAAAAAGAAAAAAAGAAAAAAGAGAAAAAAAGGAGTGCAAAAATGAAAATGGGTAAAGGAAAAAAAAGTAAGAGAGAAAAGAAAGAGAAAAATCCAATAGAACAGACACTAATCCCAACAAATTCCAGCAACAGATCCCTGGAGATGAATGCAAACTACAAACAACAACTAATATCAAGAGAGGAGAGGGAAAACAGAAACAAAATAATAACCGGGGAAAAAAATCCAACAGAAAAATAAAAAGCAAAAGCAAAACAATCTCACAAACAAGCATAAAAAAAACCCCAATATACTCAACAATCAAGCAAACAACAACAAACGACAGAGAGAAAAAAAACTTTGGATAGTGAAGAAAGAGAAGAGAGAGGTGTATATGGATTTAGAGCAGGAGATTGGTAATTAGATATATAAGTAGGGTGAAATTTTAACAGGGGGTAAAAATAAGGAATAGGGAAAATCTAAAGCAGGGATAGGGTAAGAGAAACAGGACAACAAAAGGGGAAAAGTGAGGAAGAGAGTTTTGGCATAAAGGTAAAGTTGAGGTAGAGTAAAAGGATACTAAAGGAAAGATGAAAATAAAATGTAGAACACTAATCCCAAAATATTCACCTTAACAAGACATGACCCAAAGGGAAAAAAGCATGAATGTACTAACGGCACTTATAACCCCAATATAAGCAACCACCCGCGGAAAGATAACTAGGGGAGAGAAAAGAGAGCACAAATGATATCTAAGAGAGAGAAAAAAAGATAGGAGAGAAAAGAAAAAGGAGAATATATATTTATGGAGAAAACACCACAGAGCCAATAGATAAACCAAACAAATACAAACACCAAACACTCAGTAAAGAGGGTGGGGGCCCTGCGTTGGGACCTTTAAAGGCTCAGCTTCGATCCTAGCATCTGTGGCTAAGCCCTTAAGAAGTCAAGATTTCACAGCTCATGCAGGCCTTTGGCTTTCTCCACCCTGGAGTCGCTGCTCAGATCCCACTTGTTTGTAGCCATTTCTGAATTTTATGCCTCTTTTTCTTCCTCCCTTTTTATTTCTTCTTTTTACAGCATTCCCTTTAGCATTTCTTGTATTTCTGACTTGGTAGTGATAAATTCCTCAGCCTTTTTTAGTCTGCGAAGCTCCTGATTTCCCCTTCAATTTTGATTGATAGGTTTGCTCGATAGAGTATTCTTGGATTCAGTCCTTTGCTTTGCATCACTTTGTATACTTCATTCCATTCCCTTCTAGCTTGATGTGTTTCTGTTGCGAATTCGTTTGATAATCTGATGGGGGATCCTTTGTAGGTAACTCTCTGTCTCTCTCTTGCAGCCTTTAAGATTCTCTTTGTCGTTGACATTTGCCATTGTAATTATGATGTGTCTTTTTAATTTATTTTTATTTTTTATTGTTTAAAGTATTACAAATAGTACATATGTCTCTTTTTTCCCAATTGACCTTCCCCCAGCCTCCCATACCCCCAGCACATGCGCTCACCCCTCTCCCAGTGTCTTGCATCCATTGGTTATGCTTATATGCATGAATACAAGTCCTTCGGTTGATCTCTTACCTCCTCCCACTCCCCAACCCTCCCCAGCCTTCCAGCTGTCTTTGGACAGTCTGTTCAATCCTCCTCTGCATCTGAATCTATTTTTGTTCATCAGTTTATAATGTTATTTATTATCCATAAATGAGTGAGATCATGTGGTATTTTTCTTTCACTGACTGGCTTATTTCACTTAGCATAATGCTCTCCAGTTCCATCCATGCTGTTGCAAATGGCAAGAATTCCTTCTTTTTTACGGCAGCATAGTATTCCATTGTGTAGATGTACCACAGTTTTCTAATCCACTCATCTGCAGATGGGCACTTAGGCTGTTTCCAAATCTTAGCTATTGGAAATTGTGCTGCTATGATCATAGGGGTGCATATATCCTTTCTAATTGGTGTTTCTGTTTTCTTGGGATATATTCCTAAAAGTGGTATTACTGGGTCAAATGGCAGTTCCATTTTTAACTTTTTGAGGAAACGCCACACTGTTTTCCACAGTGGCTGTACCAGTCTGGATTCCCACCAGCAGTGAAGGAGAGTTCCTTTTGTTCCGCATCCTCTCCAGCACTTCTCATTTATTGATTTGTTGATGATAGCCATTTTTGTCTAGAGGATTTATCCAGTGATGGTAATGGAGTATTAAAGTCTCCTACTATGATTGTGTTGCTGTCAATCTCACCCCTGATATCTTCCAGAAGTTTTTTTTTTTTTTTAATGTATTTGTGTACTCCTGCATTGGGTGCACAAATGTTTACCAGAGTTGTATCCTCTTCTTGTATGGATCCATTTAGAATTATGAAGTGTCCTTCCTTGGCTTGTTATGGTATTCACTTTGACATCTATTTTGTCAGATATAAGTATTGCTACCCCAGCCTTTTTTTCATTTCTATTTGCCTGATAGATATTTTTCCATCCCTTCACTTTCAGTCTGTGTGAGTCCCTTGTTCTGAGGTGGGTCTCCTGTAGACAGCATATATATGGGTCATGTTTTCTTATCCATTCATTCACTTTATGTCTCTTGATTGGAGCATGTAATCCATTTATGTTTAATATTATTATTGATAGGTACTTGTTTGTAGCCATTTCTGTATTTTATGCCTCTTTTCCTTCCTCCCTTTTTGTTTCTTCTTTTTCAGCATTCCCTTTAGCATTTCTTGCATTTCTGGCTTGGTAGTGATTAATTCCTTAGCCTTTTTTAGTCTGCGAAGCTCCTGATTTCCCCTTCAATTTTGATTGATAGGCTTGCTGGATAGAGGATTCAGTCCTTTGCTTTGCAACACTCTGTATACCTCCTTCCATTCCCTTTAGCTTGATGCGTTTCTGTTGCGAATTCGTTTGATAATCTGATGGGGGATCTTTTGAAGGTAACTATCTCTCTCTCTCTTGCAACCTTTAAGATTCTTTCTTTGTTGTTAACATTTGCTATTGTAATGACGTGTCTTGGTGTGGGTCTTTTGGGATTCATCTTGCTTGAGATGGACTCTGTACTTATGTAACTTTTTTCTTCCCCATATCAGGGATATTTTCTGTCATTATTTCTTCAAATAGATTTTCTAATCCTTGCTGCTCTTCTTGTCCTTCTGGCACCCCTATTATACATATGTTAGTTCGTTTTGCATTGTCCCAAAGCTCCCTTAGGCTCTCCTCCTACTTTTTAATTTTTTTCTCCAGTTTGTGTTCAGATTGGGCTTGTTTCTCTACCTTATCTTCTAACTCACTAATTCGGTCCTCTGCTTCTTCTAGTCTACTGTTGAAACCTTCCATGGTGTTTTTGATTGTAGCTATATCACTTTTGATTTCTTCCTGTTTTTTTCATAAGTTGTTGATTTTCTCATTCATCTGATACATGACCTATGTGACCATTACTCTGAATTCTTTTTCTGTCATGTTGCATGCTTCCTTTTCACTTATTTCCTTTCTTGGCAAGTCCTCATTTTCTTTCTCTGGGGATTGTTTCATTGTCATC
>NW_005871050.1:2462265-2488138 GCF_000147115.1 Myotis lucifugus | reverse complement strand
ATCAGAGTTACAAGCACTTAGTGTGGCCTCGTGTGTGCACCTAGAATCAGGGACCCTGCCTGCACCACCCTGAAACAGAGACCCCTCTAGCGTGTGCCAAAATTCAGAGTCCCCTAGCGTGTGTCAGGAGTCAGACCCCCTGTGCCCGTGCCGAGAATTGAGTATCAGAGTCTCTGTTGCTTGGTGCGACCTCGTGCTGAGAATCAGGGTCCCTGTGTGCACATGTGCCAAGAATTGCAATCACTGGTCTTAGTGTGAATGCTCTGGGAATCAGGGATCCCATGTGCGTGCAATGAGAAACAGAGTCAAGTCACTGGTCCTCAGTGCTGCCTCTCGAGCGGAGACTCAGGGTCCCTGGTCTGCTTGGGGGACCAGGTGGCACAGTTGCACTGTGTTGGCAGGAGGTCCATTCCTACCCTGTGGAAAACAGCCTTCCATGTGTGCTTGCCCTGAATCAAGGTCAGGTGGTTCTGCCGTCCTGCGTGGGCACGGGGTCTGGTCGTGGGAAACAAACTCCCCGAGTTCATGCACCCAGGTTCAAATTCAGCAAAGCCTCCATGTGTGGGTGCGGGGTCTGGTCACGGGAAACAAACTCCCCATGTCCACATACCCAGGCTCAAATTCAGGTAGAGCCTTGCTGCTGTGTGTGGGCAGGTGGCCTGTTTGTGCGAAGAGGGTCTGGTAGTTCATATGCCACTACCACAGGGCCAGCAGAGAGGGCCATTGGCTCTGTGACTCACAGAAATCTGTGGCTGGGGTGCTTGGGGTCTTGGTGTCCGTGGGTCTGCAGCTGTGGTTGCAGTTCTTTTACCCAAGTGGCTGTAGGGTCCTGGTTTGTGTCTGAGACCAGATTGGGTAGTGGCAAGGTTAGGATCCTAGTCTCAAGCAGTTCTGTTCTTCAAGATGGCATGGTCTCTGTGCCCGCACTGGCCACCCCCGGAGTGTTTGCGGTGGCAGCGGGGTTTTGCCATCTAAGACTGCCCAGTTTGGCAGCCCTTTGGAAGACCTGCAGGATCTTCCTGTCCCTAGCTCTCACTCACACAACCACACACATCCACACACTCCTCTATTGCTCCCTCACTCTCACACTCTCTCCCTCCCTATCTTCTTGCCGGTCGCCATCTTGGGTCTCAATTATGACATGTCTTGGTGTGGGTCTTTTGGGATTCATCTTGCCTGGAACTCTCTGGACTTGTGCGACTTTTTTCTTTCCCATACCAGGGAAGTTTTCTGTCATTATTTCTTCAAATAGATTTTGTAATCCTTGCTGCTCTTCTTGTCCTTCTGGCACCCCTATTGTACGTATGTTACTTCATTTTGTGTTGTCCCCAAGCTCCCTTAGGCTCTCCTTCTGCTTTTTAATTTTTCTCGCCTGTTGCTGTTCAGATTGGGCTTGTTTCTCTACCTTATCTTCTAATTCACTAATGTGGTCCTCCGCTTCTTCTAGTCTACTGTTGAAACCGTCCATAGTGTTTTTTATTGTAGCCATATCACTTTTGATTTATTCCTGATTTTTGCATAGGTTGTTGATTTTCTCATCTATCTGGTTAATGAACTGTATGACCATTACTCTGATTTTTTTCCTGTCATATTGCATGCCTCAGTTTCACTTATTTCCTTTCTTGATGATTTCTCTTTTTCTTTCCTCTGGGTATTGTTTCATTGTCTCCCCATTCTAACTATCTCCAGAAGGTCCAAACTCTGATTTGTGGGGGTCTGAACTGTTTGCAGTGGGAGTGTCGTGCCACCCAAGTGTCACTGAAGAGCTCCGACACCGAGACTTCTGGTTGCCATGCGTCAGTGGGAGCCATGCACCTGAGAATCAGAGTCAGCAGTGCTCAGTGAGGCCTCAGGCGCACACCTAGAATCAGGGACCCTGGGTGCGCCACACAGGAAAAAAGTCCCCATGGGCATAACCTGAAAATCAGAGTCTCCTAGCACATGCCAGGAGTCAGAGACCCTGTGTGCACGTGCCGAGAATCAGTATGGGAGTCTCTGTCGCTTGGTGAGGCCCTTGCCTTGAATCAGGGTCCCTGTGTGTGTGCATGCACCGAGAATTGCAGTCACAAGCACTCAGTGTGCGTACACTGAGAATCAGGGATCCTGTGCACACAAGATGAGAAACAGAGTCCCCACGTGTGCGTGCTGAGAGTCAAGTCACTGGTGCTCAGTGCTGCCTCTTGCGTGGAGAATAAAAGTCCCTGGTCTGCTTGGGGGACTGGGTTGCACAGCCGCCCTGTGTCAGTGTGAGGCCCACTCCCGCGCCACAGGAAACAGACTCCTGTGTGCGCCCAGAGTCAAAGTTAAGTCGCACAGCTGCCCTGTGTTGGCAGAAAGCCTGTTTGCGCAGAGCAGGCCTGACAGGTCCTTTGCCACCATAGTGGGCTGGTGGGGAGGGGGATGGGCTCCATGACTCACAGTAATCTGTGGCCAGAATGTCTGGAGTCTTGGTGTCCGTGGGTCTGCAGGTCTTTGTCCTGAGTGGTTGTAGGGTCCCGGCTTGCATCTGAGACCAGATTGGGTGGTGGTGAGGCTAGGGTCCTAGTTGCAAGCAGTCCTGCTCCTCAAGATGGCATGGTCTCTGTGCACATGCTGGCTTCCTCGGAGTGTCCCGATGTTTGTATGATTTTTAAATACTAAATGTGACACTTCTTGCTCACTGGGTAGAGAGCAAGTATGACATTTTTAGAATGCTTTCCACAGACCACAGTGTCATGCCCAACCTTTTTTTCACATGAAAAGCTATGGGGAAACTTCTCTCAAGTGGGAACTGCTGCTGGCTGCAGTTTCTATTAGAATTAGTAGGCGTGATGGTTATCTCTAGGGACCCCTAGCAGAGGCAGACTTCCACCAGTGGATCTGGGCTGGACAGGGCTGGCTCAAGACCAACTTGGAAAGTATGAACTGAATAATCCCAGGCCTTGGCCTCTATTTCTGTGTCTTTTCCTAGCCTCAGTACCCAGTGCCCTCTTTGGGACCTTTCCAAGTAGGAAAGTTTATAATAAAGCTCAGCCTAGATGGAGTTTTACAGATTCCTCCTCAAAAATCCATCTGCATTTTAGAAGAGAAGTGTCCTGTAGAAAGATCCTGGAATATAAAGCAGCTACAATTTCTCCAGCAATTACTATGAACCAGGCAGGCCCTATCCTAAGATTTTAACATTTTACATCAGGATTGAAGTTCATCCTCAGTTTCTCTATGAAGCAGATACTATCATCTTCCCCATTTTATAGGTAAGGAAAAGCAAAACTCAGGAAATGCTACCCATGAACAATGTTTCTGGTAAGTGGCAGCCGAGGTATTCAGAGAAGGCTTCCTGAAAGAGGCCTAGTAAATGTCCTTGCTCAGACTGATATTCAACAAATATTTGTTTAATTATGTTTTATAATAAGGTGTTTAGACTTTATCCTATAGATATTGGAGATTCATTCAAGGCTTTATTTTTCTTTCAGAAAATCACATAAAGTTACATGAAGGCAGGGACTATGTTTGAAACCCAGGCACAAAGCACCATGTCTGACAAATAGTAAGTGTTCAATAAATGTTTATTGCACAAATAAAAGAAGCAATCACTGCATATGTTTGGATAAGCCATGTCAAACAAAATTCCTGGAAATATAAGTACATACAATAAATTCCTGACATAATGTGGTTAAGGCTATATATATATATATATATATATATATATATATATATATACACGCCTAAGCGACCATCTGACTGGTAGCTATGATGCACAATGACCACCAGGGGCAGATGCTCAGACCAGTAATTATGATGCACACTGACCACCAGGGGGCAGACGCTCAACACAGGAGCTGCCAAGCTGCGGTGCAGTTCTTGGGTGATGCACCGGTAACCAGAGAGGAGGGAGCCTGATTCTGAGGTACATCATCCAAGAACCACCCTATCGCAATCTGGGACCCCTTGGAGGATGTCAGCGAGCCAGTTTCGGCCCAATTCCCACAGGCCAAGCTGAGGGACCCCAGGCCTCTAGTAGATATATAATGGTCTTGACAACAACCACTAGATAAAAGAGTTTCACTATAATGATTATGATTCTTAGGAAAATGACTTGGGTATACTTAAAATCAAGATAATTATTCATTTTAAGCACTAAAGCATGAGTTCTGATAACCCCACTTAGCTTTATTCTCTCACTTCTTTTCTCTTGTTACTTAGGGCTTTTAGTGTCATGATCAAGCCTGTGTTTTTAGCAAGCCCTGGCTTGTGGTGGATGTAAAGGATTAGTTACAGGAGGAAAATTCAAGGATGGAGGACAGTGGAGGAGCAGATTAGTGATGGGGGATGCATTGGAGGCCTGAACAAAGTGATGGTTTTGAAAATAGAAGGATGAAAAATTAGAGAAAGACTAAAGTGTTTGCATTTACTAATAGTTATTAAGAAATATTTGTAAATGAAGGGATGCATTTTAAGAAGGTTAGGAAACTGTCAGGGATACCTTTGAGATTTTCAGTGAAGTGTGGATAGAAATAGGGAATCAAGAGCCAAGCCTTTTTTGGAGGTGGTGCAAAGATTGATAATGATTTTGGATCTGAGCATCTTAAATTTCTTGTGCTAGGAGATATCCAAGGAAAAATGTCTAACAGACATTTAAAAATTATAATATATTAACAATTGAGGTTTACTATCCATTTGAAAGAATCTGGTTCTACAAATTAGAGAGTGCCCAATATTTAGATGCCTTACAGAAACTATTGTATAGGCTAGTAGTGTTCTGAGGATCAGTATTTCAAGACTAGATTATTTGGGGGAAGGGGCAGATGTAGAGCTGCTATTGTGGGGCAGGGTTGTAGAAATTGGGCTGCTTCCCCCATTCAGGAAATATTGTGTGCTTGTACCTCTCCTCCCTCTCCAAGGCAGGCTAGTGAGTAGTGATTTAAAAGAATGATAAGGCACTTAAATACTTAAGTACTCGGTAAGTAAGATTCTACATGAGCAATCAGTTGAAGAAGCAAATAAGATTCCGAGGGGAGCATTAATCATCTCTGCATCTAATGGGTCTTCCTTCCCTAAAGCCACATCTCCACGAGTGTGGAATTTTAAATAGGCTTTATTTTTGCAGACTTGCAAAAGGATAAGAATTTTTAAAAATAGATTTTTTTCTGGTAACCCTTTCTACATGAAAATAAACTTTGGACCAAAGGTTGTTTTAAGAAATGCACATGATGAGTTTGCAAGTGCTCCCTCTTGCTCTTTCCCCTAAAGCTCAACAAGTTTTCTTCAATTCACAAACATTTGCTAGAGTATCTAGGGAGCTGAGCTAAGCTCAAAGCCTTTAGAAATGTAACCAAAAAAGCTCTTGCAGTTAAGACACTTCTTCCTGAAAGCATTTGTGTCTGTCGACAACATTTTCCTTGTCAAAATAGACTTAGCCCAGCATTTTACATCTTCTAATTGAATAAATTATAAAGCTTGATTTCTTTCTTTAGGATTTGTGGCTATTTCACTTTCTTTGATATAAGAACTGAAAACATTTTGCAGATGTTAAGCGTTACCTTTGTTTCATCTTTGAAGTGCTGCTTACTTCAAAAATTGAGAGCCTGTAATATAGTCATGCCTCTCTGACAAGAAATACACCAGGGAGACTGTTTCCTCCTTTTCTCTCAATGACAGAAACACGGAGAATTGTTAATAAAAGTTGTCAGCATTGAAATTCTTAAAATGACTTGAAAAGAGAATTTACATGGAACATCACCACCCAAACTCACTCCAGGTGTGGCTACTTTCCTGGCTCCCTGACTGGAAGTTGAGGGTACTCAGGGCTCTGCTGTGATTCTTAAGAGACATCTGGAAAAGGGGCCATGACTGTCACATTAGAGGAGATCTTTTGGCCTAAGAAGGAATATTAATTATAATTTTTTGTTCCAATTCCTAAGTTAGAAGATTAAGCAAGATTTATATTGTCTCAATCTGATTATAAGGATTTGGTAAAACATAGCCTATGTGGAGCAAGGCAGATATGTTTTTTATTACCATGACCTTCCATTCTTCCCTCTGCTATATAGGACTAGTGAATACAGGAAGCACATTTATTAAAACTGTGTATGTGTGAGAATATATTTAAGATATATTTTGTGTTCTGATGTGTTTTCATATTTGGAAGGGAAAACCCACAATAGGTAAATTCATCTAAAAGGTTTATACTGTAAATTATATCTGAGGAGCCCTAGGCAACATTTCTTTAGGCTATGTCTGAAATTCACTTTCACAAAGCCTGAGAACATTCAAATAACACTCAGAGAAAACAGACATTTTTAATAGACACAATGACATTTGGAATACTAAAAAAATTACTAACCAGTTTGAAATTTATGCCAAATCTGTGTCCAAATGAATAATCCATCCTACTTGAGAACAAATGATGATGATGATGGTAATGATTATGCTAATAATCATCATCATCATAATAATAGCTGCCATTACTAAGCAATTACTATATACAAGGCACTATATTAAGCTCTTTATATGCATTTTTCTTATTTAATTCTCATATCAATACTAAGGAGTAGGTATATAATTATTCCTGTTGTTAGAGATGAGAAAGTGAGACTCAGAAAGGTTTAAGTAATGGGCCCAAGGTGGCACAACTAGATACTGGTAGATTTAAAATTCAAAACCAGGTCAATCTTATTCCAAGACCCAGATAACTGACCATGCATTGTATTGCCTATCTAGTACATATAGAAATGGCAATGAAATTGAGACAATATACTAAGATGACTTTTATAAACACTTACAGACTACCAGGAGCACTTATTTTGTCAGGAACCTGAGTGGGTTGTATGAAAACAACATGACTCTTGACTTTCTTTCCCAATCTCAGTTGATTACAAAAATACACAAGATAACTTTTTTTAATGTAAATGAAACACTTATCAAGTTGGAATATCATAGAATATCAGAAGAGTTGTTAAGATTATGTAGACCAGTGCTTCTCAAATTTGAATGCATCAGAATTCTCTTGGAAGGTTTATTAAAACACTGCATTCTGGCCCTACCCCCAGAAGTTCTGATTCAGTAGGTCCAAAGTGGGCAAATAATTTACATTTCTAACAAGGTCTTTGGTGATGCTGATGCTACTGATTAAGGAAGAACAACTAGTTTGAGATCCACTGATCTAGTGATATGAAAGCCAACACAAAATATAAATTTACGGAAGGTGACTATCTAATGGTCTTATGTTAGATTCTAACCTGGGCTTTTTTGCTAGCTAGCTATATGATCCTTGGGAAGTCACTTCCCTCTTTATGGGATAGGCTCTTTCCTTTTCTATAAAAGAAGGGAGTTGGATCAGATTATAACTTACCTTCTCCCCCCCCCATCCCATCATTATATGAGGGAGAAGACCAGGTAAATAGTACTCATTTGGAATTCAAACATGATCTCTGGGTCTAGAGACTTAAATCTATTTTCAGTGACAGCAAATATCATACTGTAGATGTAAGAAATGTCTAAACCTGTAAGAATTTCTTATGAGTTTATTTGAGCCAAACTGCTAACAATTGCCAGGAATCAAAATCTCAATGGATTGAGAAAATGTTCTGGAAATTGGCAGTTTTGCCACTTATTTTATACATCAGAATCCAAGGGGAAAATATAAGGGGGTTACATAAAATTCATTGGTTGTAGATTAGGGAGGCAGGAGAAAGCAAAGCCGGGAAATCTTTGAAATTGGATAAAGAGAAAAATGAATAGACAAATACTTCTTTGATATTGATAGGTGTAGGATAGTTAAAAATTAACATTTATGGCACATAGAGATGGTACATAAGAGAAGAAGATAACCATGGGTTCTCTGTTCTCAAGTTCTGGTGGGAGATTGTGCCCTAAAGGGGTCTAGAAAAGGGGATTACTCTGACATTTTAAAGGTATGTTATCTTAGATGCAAATAGACAATAGACAGGTTCAGTTAAGGTAAAGATTGACCTTTGTCAAGGAAGGTAATGGCCTAGGACATGACTACATGCCATGACTTCCTTTTACTTAGGAAGTTTTAATTTCATAACATCCTATGTGGTTACTTTAGGTCTCTGAGTTTGTAAGGCTTGCCATGTGCTCCTCTTCTGAACTTATCAGGTTTAGTATGTCACTCCTTTTTCATCCACAAAGCAGATGCACATCACATAGCTAGCTTGTGTCTAAAAGTTTTTTTACTCATTCAACATATTTACTGACCACCTATTATATGCTGGGTGCTGTATTAGGTACCGGGGATTCAGTAGTGAACAAAATGACATCATTTACTCTCATAGAGGTTATAGACCATAATTTGGAACAGCAAGTATTTTTGATAAAATGAAAAATAAGCATTAATAGAAGTTTGAGTCTATTTTCCTACCCACACAGATCATATTTCATACTCCTGATTTCAAATTTAAACAACTAACTATACGAACAATGTTAAATATTTCTGATTTATGATATTTAATACAGAACAAGTTAATGTTAAAATGAATTATAAAGCAAAGAGCTACTTGAGATTATAACCTACAACAAAAAGAAAATAAACTGCAACATTTATCCTAAAATTGTAAACAATAACTCAGTTTAAAAATCTAGTTTAAAACAAACACATAGACACAAACAACAGTGTGGTGGTTACTGGAGGGAAAGGGGGGTGACAGGAGGTTGAAGAGTGTAAAGAGGGTCAAATATATGGTGATAGAAGGAGATTTGACTTTGGGTAATGAACACATAATGCAAAATACAGATGATGTAAAGAATTGTACACTTGAAACATATATAATGTTATTAACCAATGTTACCCAAATAAATTTAATAAAGAATCTAGTTTAAAATCTGTATGGGCAATGGGGAGATAAGAACACATATGCAATACCTTAATCAATGAAGAAATTAAAAAAAGTATAGTGTTATATTCTAGAAATGCCTTATTTTCTGTGACTGTTTCTTTGTCTTTCTTTCTTTTCTTTTTTTTTTGGTTAATACTTACTGGAGGATATTTTCCCATTGATTTTTAAGGAGAGTGGAAGGGAGGGAGAGAGATACATCGATGTGAGAGAGACACATCCATTGGTTGCCTCCCACACGCGCCTTGACCAGGGCCTGGGATCAAGCCTGCAAACTGAAGTACATGCCCTTGACTGGAAGCAAACTCAGGACCCTTCAGTCTGCAGGCTGAAGCTATATCCATGAGCCAAAAACAGCTAGGGCTGTGAATGTTTTCTTTGCACACACACATGAATACACACAGCATATGCATAGCAAGGGTAGAAGACAGTAGTTAAGCTTGTGACATGATTTTATTTACAATACTAGTAGAGTAGAAGATGTGCTGGGGTGGTAGTCAGGAAACCTATGTTCAATACTGGACACAGCCACCAACTCATTGACCCTTTTAGGACCTTGGTTTCTCTACCTGAAAATGAAAGTTTGCAGAAGGTGTTTCATGATTTCTTTCCCTTCCAACCTGAACACTTTATCAGATGCTAAACACTAATTAAAGGAAAGCACTAAACAGTATTTCCACTCTCTCTCTAGAAAGCAAGTATTTATTATACTAAATTCAACATATTATTTCACGTGTTGAAATCTTACCTATGAGGTACTTTAAAAAAATCTAATATATTCTGCTGACTTGGAAAGCAAACTGGGCACATCAAAGACTTCCTTTTAGATGGTAATTTCACAAGAGGGACACACAGTGGGCCTAGCAAGCCTGCTACCAGAGATAGCCATGGGATAGTTTAAAGCTTGTAAGTTTTTCTTTCACTTGAGTGTTTAATGCCCAACTGGCTATAATAAGAAAAGAACTATGGTGGTGATTCTTCCTTCACCAAAATTTTCAGTTTCTGTGATTAGTATCTATGATTTTAGTCCAACCATGTTGGTGTTAGAAACTTCAAAGCAAGTCGAAAGCCCACTATTTAGGGGAATATATTTTAAAGGAATACTCACTACCAATTAGCCTAGGCGGTAATGAAAATCATCATATATTTTAAATGATGAAAGATCCCAGTAGGAGGTCTCCTAATGGATGACAGGTGCCAGAGTGAGGGGCGTCCAGTAGGAGGAGGGCAAAGCCTGTTTCTCAGTCAGCTTAAGAGAGCACAACATGTCCTTTCAGCTGGACTCAAAACACATTTAGAGTGCAACCCACTATTTTTTGTTGTGTTTTATTCAGAACATTGCCCCTTGTCAAATCATCTGAAACCATCTAGGAAGACTAGATAGGTTACCACAAGTCATTTCAGTGCCTTGATATAGCTACTGGTCACATAAAGCAAAGCACAGTATAAAGCACAGTTGCTGGAGGTTTAGGTTTTAAGATCCCTTTATACTTCCTTCAAAAGATTACCACACTTAATACTGGTAGGATATGACTCTCACTAGAATGTGAATGCCACAATGGCAGAAGCATGTTTTCTTCATGGATATGTCCCAAGCATTTAGAATGGTGCCTATCATATTATGGCTGCTCAAGAAATAATTATTGAATGAAAAAGTGTTACAATCACAAGAATAATTATTTGCCTGGCTCTCTCTTCTCTTTCTATTTTTCTTCCCTAACAGGTTTTTCAAGAAGTTCAATCACTTTATTCCTGTCTTTGTTTTGTGGCATTTACCCCTCCCCTTTATACAGTAGTTTTATTGGTATTTTATTTAACTTATTATTGAAATTGTAACATATATTCATACAGAAAGTGCAAAAATTGTGTCAGCTTGATAAATTTAAAAAAACTGAACATACTTATGGAACCAGCACCTAGATCAAGAAACAGAACCTGGATAGCACTTACAAGACTCCCTTCCTTAGTCAACTACTTTCTCCTCCCAAGGGTATTCACCATCCTAAATTTGAAACCATAGATTAGTTTAGACTGTGTCTACCCTTTATATAAATGGGATAACATAGCACATTGTACCTGAGTTTTGGTACAATTTGTATGTATTTATTTTGGGTATTATCTTAGTCATTTTAGGCTGTTAAAACAAAAATACCATAGACTGAATGGCTTAAACAACAGACATTGAATTTTCACAGTTCTGGAGGCTTGGAAATTCAAGATCAAGGTACCAGCTTATTTGGTTTTAGTGAGGGCCCTCTTCCTGGTTTGTATGCAGCCACCCTCTTTCTTTATCCTCACATGGCAGAGAGAAAGATCATCTCTCTTGTGTTTCTTCTTATTATAATCCATCTACAAAAGCTCCATCTGTATAACCTAATTATTATTTTTTAAAGGCCACACCTCTAAATACTATCAGATTGGGGATTAGGAGTTTAACATGAATTTTGTGGGTACACAAATGTTTACTTCATAGTAGCTATATACCGAGCTTTGCACCATTTTCAATGGTGTGCATCTGAACTATTACTCCTCCACATTTCTTTTCGACTAGGTTTCCTGATCATGGTAGAGAGGCTTAGCCTTGTCAGATACCATGAAAGCAGCCCTTTTAATAAGAGTTAAAGATGGAAATAAGATCAGAATGAAAAGTATTCCTGCTATATGGCTGATATTCCTGACATTAACATCCTAAGGGTTTTCTGGGAATCATGCATTCATAGAAACACAATTTTGTTGGTCATCTGAATATATCAATGTTTGGATAGCATGTATATCTTATTGAATAAAACATTGGATTACTTTGATGGTGACACATAGGTTGATCTGAATTGACCCATTAGCACCCATTGAAATCTAGCTGAGAGCAGGGTCTAGTAAAATGAAGACACTGAACAGAAAAGTTATGAATGAAGCTGCTAGGAAGAAGGGTAATGGGCAGTTTAAAGGACCAGTGCAAATAAGGAAGCTAGGAGAGAGCATGGGATTTGGTAGGTCAGGAGGAAAAGGGACTTTAAGATTGGAATGAAAGTGCCACTATGTGAACCAGAGGAAACCAGAAATCCAGGAACATTGTTGACTTTGCAGCCATGCCCAGAGCTTATGCTGATCCTACAGTGTACTCTATTCATAGTAACCTATCTGATTGGGGTATACAGAGGTCAAATTAAAAACTATCATAGTTAATAATACTGTATTGTATATTTGAAAGTTAATAAGAGAGTAGATCTTAAAAGTTCTCATCATTAGAAAAAAATTGTAGCCATGAGTGGTGATAGGTGTTAACTAGTCTTATTATTACAATCATTTCACAATATATACAAATATCAAATCATTTTATTGTACACTTGAAGCTAGTATAATGGTATATGTCAATTATATCTCAATGAAAAATAAGCCATTAGGAAAACTAATTGATCACAAAGCCTAAGAAACAGCAAACCCAGTATGATGGTACAGATTATGTAGTGCATACAAATAGGTGTTTTATTAATTCAAAAAAATTTTAATCAACCCTCCACACAGCAGGAAAAAACTCAGGAGAAAATGAATAAGTGATTTCATAGTAAAATGGGTAGATCCTTTACATGCTGATGGTCTAGCAGGTGAGGAGTACTTAAGCTTAGTACTTAAGTATACAACCTGATGCCAGGATTGTATTTACATGGTCTTAGTTTCTGTTTATAAAAAGCAGTTTTACTGCCACAACTGTCAGTTAGCTTTGACTACAAACCCACCAGCTAGCAAACATGGGAGGTTAAGTCAAAGAGGGATAGGAGAAATGGTCAAAACAGCTGACTCTGAATAGTTTTAGAGACAAACAGGGTTGAGGTAATGGATGAATTCTGTCAAGGCTGCAATTGAGCATTTGTGTCTCCTAAAATGCCATTTACTGAAATGCTGTTACAATAATTTAAAAACTCACCAGGATTTAATTTTTTATAAATGTGCATTATTTTATGGGAGGGTTAATGAAACATTATTTTTTTCCCATCAGATCTCCTTTATTTGATATCCTGCCTTAGGCAATTTTCAGGCTAATAATAACATTTCTGACAAAGAAATATGGTCATGTACTATGCCTTCTTTTATAATACAGCTTTATCCTTTTTGGTATTTCATGTCAAGCCAGGCTTTCCACTGGTTTGCCAACTTTTCTCAAGTCATGTACTATGCACCTAGCTTGGATTCATTTATTTGCACAAGTGTGTATTGAGTAGCAATGAGCTAGGAAGTGCTAGTTATTGTTGGGGAAACTAAAAGTGTATAAAATCTGTTCTGTGCCCTCAAAGAGTTCACAGACTAGCAGGGGAGCTGAGGCAGGATTACAATTCTAATATAAGGTGGAATGGGAGAAGTGCCAACAGAGAAGTACAAAGGGCAATGATGTTCAAAGGAGAGTGAGATCATTTCCAGATGGAGAGATCAAAGAAGGCTTCATGGAAGAAGTGGTATTTGTGCTGCATCTCCAAGGGTAAGATTTCTCCTGGAGGAGATGAGTAAAAGAAAAGGAAAGCATTGTTGGTTCAAGACTAGTGAGAGTTGAAGCTCGGGATAAAGTGGCTGGGCTAGGAACATATCTGTTCTTTTGAAAGAACTGAGGAATTTGCACAGATTCTGCTAACATTTGTAAAATAGACTCCACTAAAGCCCAGGGCTATGGGAGTACAAGCACATAGCAGAAAAGCATTATTGTTGACCAAAAGCTATAACAAAGAAGTTCTGAGAGACATCTGAACATGCATCACCTATTTTTAAATTTATTCTTAATCAGTACTGAGCTCCTATTCTGTGTAATGATATGGGCTAACCAGGATGAGGGTGGGAGGGAGCAGTCATACAATGCTGAAATATATGATTCTGGCTACTTAGGACTTTACCATGTTTATTTCCTTCTTTCCTGTTGTGAAAACAATTAAATGGCAGCCAAAATAGCCTAGAACAGGGGTGGGCAACCTTTTTGTAAGTGCATGCCAAAACCAGCAAAATCTATGACTCAAAATTCTTCTGTGTGCCAACCCTAAGTTTTTGAGAACATGTTATGCCTACCTGATATCTCTTAAGGTGTACGTATGTGAAGAACCTTGAAGAAATAATAAAATTCATTCGAGGGACAAAAACAGAGTATATGATGATGAAAAATACATTTATTTTTTAATGTATACATGTACACTGATAGTCCGACAGAAAACTCTATGACTCCATTTGATATTATCAGTGGGACTTTTGCTGCTGCATCACTGATGACAGAGATTTTACATCAGGTTTATATTTTGTGACCTTCAGAGATATGCACAAGCTACTATTTTCATCCATCAGGCTACTCCTATTACGAGACTTAACAAAATTCATCACTGAGAACAAAGACTCACAAGCTTATGTGGATGAAAACATGGAGAGTAACGCTGTTGCAAAGTTTTTTAAGCAGAAAAAATTTTCTGGAATGGCATTCCAAGTCCTCAATAATTCGTTTTTGACACTTCTCTCTGGTACTCCTGTCTCTAATCACTTTTTTTCAATGTTTTCCAAGTCAACTCTAAGGTCAATAAATTTCTGCTTCCAAATTGAGCTACTCTGAAATTCAATCAACTGCATTTCAAAGTCAGCCATGTCTATCCATGGAAACATTTGTAAGTTTAGTTCCTCCAGTTTCATGCTGTCTGGAAACCTCATGAATTTTTCTGTCTCTTCCAGTTTTCTGAATTTCGCAAATCTTGAGAAGAACTGCTCAATAGTTGACTCAATGATGTTTAAAAACAGCTTTTGAAGGCTTTGACAGTCTGTTCTGTCATCTTTTGGAAGGTCTTTGATGTGCCTCTTGAGGTTTGGGAAATATCTAAATCTCTCACCATCCACATCCCTCTTAAAGACTTCCAGTTTCTTTTCAAAAGCCTTTATGTAACCAAACATAACATGAAGTATCTTGCCAGTTCCTTGTAATTTAACATTTAAGTCATTCAAATGTTCACAAAAATTGTAAATGGAAGATTATAAGAGAGGGTTTCACGTGCCAGCAAAAGTTACTGGCTTGCCATGTTTGGCACGCATGCCAGGGGTTGCCAACCCCTGGCCTAGAACCTCAGAAATTTCAATAAAGTTCAGGCTCTGGTCAGGTTTAGAAGTTAAAACAGCCCATAGTATTTCTGGATAACAAAAAACATCAACGCTAATAGCTAAACTTTTGAGCTAAACACTGTGCTAGCATTTTATATCATGACCTTAAAAGTTTGCATCAGCCCTACTAAGTAAGAAGTCCCATTTCATTGTGTTGCCTCAATATGTTGAGGTAGGTTCTGTCAGTGTGTGTAGAGGGGTATGTGTCTGTGTGTGTTGGGGACTAGTGCTGGTGAGCAATGGGACAAGATGGAGCTTGCTTACTAGAATATGACCAGTTTTTCCTATTTCCTGGAGCCCGGGGAAGGCAATGGTACCTTTCTTCTGCTGTAATAGGCCTACTTAGGAACACCCTGGAATGAACAAGTACTTACAAAATTATGAAAAAGACAATCTCTATTTGATCATAATGGAATCCAAACTTCATGATCCAATCCCCTTACATGAGTACTGACTCTGTGCCTGTACTATACTATGTATTTTACATACATGCATTCATTTAATCCCCGCAAGAATCCTGGAAGATAGCATTACCATTTTTTAGATCATAAAGCTGAATAACAGAGACATTGGGACACTTCCCTAAAATTATACAGTTAATATAAAACAGAACCAGAACCCATAATTCCATATTTTCCCATATTTATTCAATGCTGACTCTATGAATAAGAGCAATATATTTGGTTCCACTACAGGCATACTTTGTCATCTAATGTTTTGACATTCAGTTGAACATAGAAACCTAACCTGTAAGCCAAAAAAAAAAAAAATCGTTATTTTCCCCTAAATCTGCCTATCTTAAACTGAGAGGAAGATAAAGGCCAGGGAGACTGAGATAAAGAGGGAGAGATTGATAGAAAGATGAAGAGGGATAGAAGAGCAGAGAGGGGAGGGAGAGAGGGGAGAGAGTAAGAAAGAGAGGAGAGGGAGAATATGAGGACATGAGAGCAAAAGGTTCTCCATAGGTAAGCCTTAATTTGGGCAGCAGCCTGAAGAGGCATAGTCAAGGCTTTGGTAGGAAGGTTCATGTTGGTTGACCAAACGTTGTTTTTTAATGACTTACTTTTCTTTTTCACGAACTTCAGAAACATCCTGCTTTTGCCTCAAATCTTTATTTTGCCTAGATTTGAATGACTCTCCTTGGAGTTTTATTTTATTTTGTGCACTCCTAGGTGTAATAATAGCCTTAGGCAACTCTGAACCCCAGTTTGTTCATCTTTAACATAGGAATAATATTTATAATAATCATAAAAATAACAACAGCAACAAGAATAAATATCTATTTCATAGTGTGGTGTTTTTGAGACTTATAATAGGTAATGTATGTGACTTGTAATACAGTTTGTAAACATTAGATTTTGTTACAACTTCTCCTTTCCATGCAAAGGCATCCTCACTAGAGAAATTTCCCTGTCTAAATATCAATTTAACTATTACACATCAGAATCACACCCATAAAAGTGATTACTGTCCATAAATTCTGTGTTTCAAAGTTCAGGAAGGTGATTAACTGCTTTAGTCCTATTGCAAATCAGCTGATTCAGCTGTTTCTCAAAGGGTGGACATGCTTCTGATGTGGTAGAATTATTTCATTTTGTGTCTTAAATTTTTTTTCATAAAAGAAAAGATGTAGAGGAACAACACTGGTAGAAATTATTTCAGATGATTAATTTGTACTCATTACTCTTCAGAAAGTAAGCAATTATTTCCTCAGAGCTCATCTGTGATTTTGAAGCAAAATATCCACATCTTAGTAGAATCCACATGTCCTCACACACCTCTACCCAAAATCTCTTTACTATTCTGTGTGAATTCTATATTTTCTAAGAATCGATCACTAGAATGGTGGAGTTTAATATTCTTGTAAATTCCTTTGTAATAACCCAATTATTTAAGTTTATGTTGTCACAGAATTATTGTGAAGTAATAATGTCATTAGCTAATACAGTAGCACCAAAACCAGAAGGGACTTATAAGAACCAAATTCATCTTTATTCAAATAACTGAGTAAACATAGCAAATGATCTTCAAAATGACAGGACATACACAAATAAAATCTCAAACATACCTCCAAATAGCCCCAAGTTTGGGACAAAGGTTTTGCTTGTTTTAATAAAGTATAAAGCTTAGAAATCTCACTGAAAAATTCAAAAGCCTCCTTTTGACATCAAATACCTGTTAAGAAACAGTTGTTGAAGGATTTTGGCGTAAATGAATCACAAGCATATGGATTAAATTTCCCACAAAATATGCACAGTTCAAAAATTAAGTGAGAAAGTATGAAATGTGCTTTGAGTTTTATTAACACAAATGATGGTATAAGTAGTGAAATCCTTAAGAGGTCACACAGTAAGTTGGTTTGCTTCTAATTCTACAAACAGCTGTATACATTTTGGAATCAGACATACCTTTCCTTTTCTAGGGAACTGCATGACCTTGGATTAATTGTTTTACTTTCCTGAGCTTCAATTTTCTCATCTGTACAATGGAGTTAGTAATACTTAACTCACAGTATTGTTGTGTGGATTCAATAAAAGTGTCTAATTTATGCAAAGTATTTGCTAAATGTGTATGTAGGTGTAATTTTCAGTGTATGTTTTAATGTATAAATGTGTATATATGTGTTTTGCATGTATGAGTGTGCATGTGGATGTGAATATATGTGAGTGTGTGTGCATGAGCCTCCATGTAGATGGTGTGTGAGTGTGCATGAATGTGCAAATGTGTGTGAGTGTGTGAATATGCACATATATAGGTATGCATATTTAGGTGTCTGGGTGCCTCTTTTCTCCATAGCAGTGACAGTTTATGGATTATAAATCAATGTAACAGAATTTACAATGATGCTAATATGGACTCTATATTGGAGGTTTACCCAAAGCTAATTTGTTAGCTTGTTAGTGGAAAGAAATCAATTCATTAAGTTTTGAATTTCCAGAAAGTTGCCATTTAGTGAATTTATTCTGAAGCACTTCATAAATTTGTAACTTAAAGAGGAGAATGCTATAAGTCTCTGTATAGTGTGTATAAAGTCATTTTATATTTTATGAAGAAAAATTTCTATAAGTTTTAAATGAGAATAAAAGCAGAATTTCTCATTACAATATAGTTATGCTCTTATCTTTAGGATGCCAAAATACTTAGACAGAAAACTTAGAGTCAACCTACATATTTGTCATGTTGGCAACTACTCTCCTGTTGTCAGAGAGAACTTCTGGGGCTGGAGATGGTCTTCTGTAGTTGTCACTACCAGCCATTGATGCATCCTAGTCCAAGATCCCACTCAGAAACCTCCTCATTTGTGCAAACCCCAACAAGGAATATGCTGCCTGACCTCTTTGGTAGAATATTTCCTTAATAAAAGTCATGATGTCTTTAGCAGCTTCTGGACTTTCTTCACCATGCTTGCCCTGATGGGGAGTTTGCTCCATGGCTTCAGCTCCCCCTAGCATGAGGTCTTCCCAATTCACCCAGGACCCAATTCTTCTGCTAGAGAGGATCATGTCCATTGCTCTAGCTAGGACAATGTTTCTCCACTGGTAAAGATTATAGCACACAGTTCAAAGGTGATCCCAGTTGTTCTGCTAACTACTTTGCCTTGATTTGGCTACTCGGTGAGGGTGGACTGCCTAACTGTTGTTTAGATTGTGCTTTTCTCTCTTCTACTGGCATAGCTGCTTTAGTACTCTAGTGCTGGGGTGTTTTGGTGCCCTTTTTGTAGCTTTCTTGCTCTTCTGCGGTATTCTCCCCTCTGGTGTGTTGTGCTTTGTGCTCTCTACTGGCACTCTTCATTCTAGGGAACTGGCTTCAGGTTTTCTCTTAGCTGTTGAACTCATGCAGGTACCTGCCCCTTATTGAGCAACCTCTTGATTTGATCTGGAATTTCAGTCCCTTTCAGCTTCCCCACCCTCTGCTGCATTGCTCACAACTCCAGAGCTCGACAAGACTATCTGCCCAGAGCTCTTTCTATCTTTTCTCTGTACCCCTGGGCCATCCCTTTGTTTTGAGCTCAGTGGTTCCTGAAAACAAAGATGCACCTAAAAGCAGGGTTTAACACAGCATCCTCTCCTCTGCAGCTCATTTTTGTCTAACTCTTGACCTCCTTGATTAGGTCTCAATCTGCTTCTGTAAGCTACTGGAACTAATTATGCAGATTAAGAGCTTGCACGCAAATTCAAATAATCACCATGGGTTAGAGCAGTGGTTCCCAACCTTGGCTGCACATTAGAATCACCTGGGAATCTTTTTAAAATCCTGATTTCTGGGCCTCAACCTCCGGAAATTCTGTTTCTTTGTTATGGAGTGGGGCCACAACATTAATAACAAAGAAACAGAATTTCCAGAGGATGAGGCCCAGAATTCAGGATTTTAAAAAGATTTCCCAGGTGATTCTAATGTGCAGCCAAGGTTGAGACCCACTGGGTTAGAGTAACAGGAAATTTAAGTGGTTTTTAGGACAGGTCAGATCCTTTACTTTAAGTTCCTGTCACCCTGTCTATATTCTTTGTTGTTTAAAAATTGTATCAGATATATCTTAATTTGTGATACTGTAGCTATGATTTGGTCCCTTTTTTGTAATAAAGAGATTTTGGTTATAACAGAAATTGACCTGTGGCATTTTGACAACCATGTACTATGACTGGTCAGCAAAGTCAACTCCATTTTTATTTCCATCTTTACCCATCAACAGCCTTTATGAAAAAAAGAAAAATTAATTTTTAAGCTTTTATAGCTCTTTCAGCAATGTGTCAAGTTAAGTGGAAATCATGAAAGAATAGTCATTACTGAGTTGGCACAGTATTTGAGAGGATCTCTATTACATACTTTGCCAATACCCAAGGCAAGTACAGTTCTGGGTTTATGTACCAGCGTGGCTGCTTACTAGTTGTGTGACCTCAGAGATATTTAGTTAACCTCTCTGAACATTAGTTTCTTCATTTGTAAAATTGTTCAGTCACACAAAGGGTTGTTTGCTTATAGTAATGGAAGCTTACATTTATTCAGCCTTTTGATAGCAATTACTATGCTGAATTGCTTTATAGGCATTATCTCATTTAATTCTCATAACATCATTCAAGGCATGTGTTATTATTATTAGACCCTAATTTTACAAATGAGAAAAATGACACTCATAAAAATGAAGTGATTTTTCCCAAAGTCAACCAGTTTATAAGTGGTTGAAACTTGATGATAATGGCATGAAGATTTCCAATGCACTTTGTTCTTAACCACTAGAAAGTATTACTCTGAGGACCAAATGAGATTAAATGAGAGGGTGTAACAAATGATAAGGTGTTATATAATTATTTATTACTGATAAAGCCATGATTGCTACCCTGAGGTAATCATGATTAGTTTTTATTTTATTTTAATTTTAGTTTTATTTTTTAAGCTCCTTGAAGCAAGACTACAGAGACAAGACCCCAACCTCACTGATTCTAATATTTGTGCTCATATTTGATAGTTCCAAGATGAAAAACACTATTCATTCACTGCTCTTCTGAGGGGAGCTTGATGCAAAAAGGATCCTTTTCATTTTTTAATTAAAAATTTTTATTGTTTAATATATTACATAAGTCTCCTTTTCCCCCCATTGACCTCTCCCCAGCCAACCCCAATCCTCAGCACATGCCCTCACCATCCCCCACTCCTGGTCTGTGTCCATTGGTTATGGTCATATGCATACAAGTCCTTTGGTTGATCTCTTACCCTCTCACTGCCCACCACCACCCGACCCCATCTCCTACCCTCATAGGTTAGACAGTCGGTTCGATCCTTCTATGACTCGGGTTCTATTTTGTTCATCAATTTATGTTGTTCATTATATTCCACAAATGAGTGAGATCATGTGATATTTATCTTTCTCTGACTGGCTTATTTCGCTTAGCATAATGCTCTCCAGTTCCATCCATGCTGTTGCAAATGGTAAGAATTCCTTCTTTTTACAGCAGCAATAGTATTCCATTGTGTAGATTTGCCACAGATTTTTAATCCACTCATCTGCTGGTGGCACTTAGGCTGTTTCCAAATCTTAGCTATTCTAAATTGTGTGGCTATGAACATAGGGTGCATATATCCTTTCTGATTGGTGTTTCTGGTTTCTTGGGATATATTCCTAGAAGTGGGATTACTGAGTCAAATGGAAGTTTCATTTTGAATTTTTTGAAGAAACACCATACTGTTTTCCACAGTGGCTGCATTCCCACCAGCAGTGCAACAGGGTTCCTTTTTCTACACATCCTTGCCAGCACTTGTCGTTTGTTGATTTGTCGGGTGTGAGATTGTACCTCATTGTTGTTTTGATTTGCATCTCTCAGATGATTAGTGACCTTGAGCATGTTTTCATGTGTCTCTTGGCCTTCTGTATGTCCTCTTTCAAAAAGTTTATTTGGGTCCTTTGCCCAGCCCATTTTTTGATTGAATTGTTTATCTTCCTTTTGTTAAGTTGTATAAGTTCCCTGTAAATGTTGGAGATTAAACCCTTATCAGAGATAACATTGGCAAATATGTTCTCCCATGCAGTGGGCTTTCTTGTTGTTTTGTTGATGGTTTCTTTTGCTGTGCAGAAGCTTTTTATTTTGATGTAGTCCCATTTGTTTATTTTCTCCTTGATTTCCATTGCTCTAGGAGCTGTATCGGTAGGGACATTGCTACGACAAATGTCTGCTATTTTGCTGCCTATGGCTTCTTCTAAGATTTTTATGGTTTCCCACCTTACGTTTAAGTCCTTTATCCATTTTGAGTTTATGTTTGTGTATGGTGAAGTTGGTGGTCGAGTTTCATTTTTTTGCATGTATCTGTTCAATTTTCCCAATACAATTTATTGAAGAGGCTGCCTTGACTCCATTGTATGCTCTTGCCTCCTTTGTCAAATATTAATTGAGCATAATGGCTTGGGTCTATTTCTGGGTTCTCCGTTCTGTCCCATTGGTCTATATGTCTGCTCTTGTGCTAGTACCAAGCAGTTTTTAGAACAGTGGCCTTGTAGTGTAGCTTGATGTCTGGTAGTGTGATCCCTCCAACTTTGTTCTTCTTTCACAAGATTGCTGGATCTATTCGGGGTCTTATTTTATTCCAGATGAATTTTTGGAGAGTTTGTTCTTGGTCTTTGAAGTATGTCATTGGTATTTTAATGGGGATTGCATTGAATCTATAGATTGCTTTGGGTAGTATGGACATTATAATGATGTTGAGTCTACCAATCCATGAACACAGTATATTCTTCCATTTGTTTATGTCTTCCTCTATCTCTTTTTACAGCATCCTGTAATTTTCTGAGTACAGGTCCTTTACCTCCTTGGTTAAATTTATTCCTAGGTACCTTAATTTTTGTGTTGCTATGGCAAATGGGATTGTTTTTGTTTTGTTTTTAGTTTCTCTTGCTGTGAGTTCATTATTAGTGTATAAAAATGCCATAGATTTCTGGGTGTTAATTTTGTATCCTGCTACATTGCTGAATTCATTTATTAAGTCTAGTAGTTTTTTGATGGAGTATTTAGGGTTTTTCTAAGTACAATATCATGTCATCTGTGAAGAATGACAATTTTACTTCTTCTTTTCCAATTTGGATGCATTTTATTTCTTCTTCTTGTCTGATCACTATGGCTAGCACTTCCAGTACTGTTGAACAGGAGTGGTGAAAGTGGGCATCCCTGTCTTGTTCTTGTTCTTAGGGGAAATGGTTTTATTTTTTGCCCATTGAGTATGATATTGGCTGTGGGTTTGTCATATAAGGCTTTTATTATGTTGAGGTATAATACCTCTATTCCAACTTTGCTGAGAGTTGTTTTTTTTTAATCAGGAAAGAGTGTTAGATTTTGTCAAATGCCTTTTCTGCATCAATTAGTATGATTATGTAATTTTTGTCTCTCAGTTTGTTTATGTGGTGTATCACATTTATTGATTTGCGGATATTATACCAACCTTGCATCCCTGGAATAAATCCCACTTGGTCATGGTGTATGATCTTTCAAATATAATGCTGTATCCAATTTGCTAGGATTTTTTTGAGGATAATAGCATCTACATTCATCAGGGATATTTTCCTGTAATTCTCTTTCTTTGTAGTGTCTTTATCTGGTTTTGGGATTAGGGTAATGCTGGCTTCATAGAAGAACTAGGAAGTGTGCTTTCCTCTTGAATTTTTTTTTTTTGGAATAATATGAGAAGTATAGGTTTTAGTTCTTCTTTGAAAATTTGGTAAAACTCCCCTGTGAAACTGTCTAGCCCCGGGCTTTAGTTTGCTGGAAGTTTTTTGATGACTGCTTCAATTTCCTCCTTAGTTATCGGCCTATTGAGATTTTTTTTATTCTTCTTGATTGAGTTTTAGAAGGTCATATTTTTCTAGGAATATGTCCATTTCCTCTAAGTTGTTTAGTTTGTTGGAATAGAGTTGTTCATAGTCTTTTTTTAAATAATCCTTTGTATTTCTGTAGGATCTGTTGTTATTTCGCCTCTTTCATTTCTGATTTTGTTTATTTGTATCCCCTCTCTGTGCTTCTTGGTGAGCCTGGCTAGAGGTTCATCAATTTTGCTTATCCTTTAAAAGAACCAGGTCTTGTTTTTTGTTGTTTTTTGTTTTGTTTTCTTTTTGTCTTGTCTCTATGTCATTTATTTCTTTTTTAAAAAAATCTTTAATTTCTTTATTGGTTAAGGTATTACAAATGTGTCCTCATCCCCCCATTAACCCCCACACCCTCCCCCCACTCATGCTCTCATCCCCTTGTTGTTTGTGTCCATTGGTTTGGCTTATATGTATGCATACAAGTCCTTTGGTTGATATCCCCCCCCTTACCCCCACCTTCCCCTACTTTCCCTCCGGGGATTGACAGTCTGATCGCTGTTTCTCTGTCTCTGGATCTGTCTCGGTTCATCAGTCTATGTTGTTCTCTATATTCCACAAAGGAGTGAGATCATGTGGTATTTATCCTTCTCTGACTGGCTTATTTCACTTAGCATAATGCTCTCCAGTTCCATCCATGCTGTTGCAAATGGCAAGAATTCCTTCTTTTTTACTGCAGCATAGTATTCCATTGTGTAGATGTACCACAGTTTTCTAATCCATTCATCTGCTGATGGGCACTTAGGCTGTTTCCAAATCTTAGCTATGGTGGATTGTGCTGCTATGAACATAGGGGTGCATATATCCTTTCTGATTGGTGTTTCTAGTTTCTTGGGATATATTCCTAGAAGTGGGATCACTGGGTCAAATGGCAGTTCCATTTTTAGTTTTTTGAGTAATGTCCATACTGTTTTCCACAGTGGCTGTACCAGTCTGCATTCCCACCAGCAGTGCAAAAGGGTTCCTTTTTCTCCACATCCTCGCCAACACTTGTTTGTTGATTTGTTGATGATAGCCATTCTGACAGGTGCGAGATGATACTGCATTGTCGTTTTGATTTGCATTTCTCATATAACTAGTAACTTTGAGCATGTTTTCATATGTCTTTCGGCCTTCTATATGTCCTCTCTGATACTGCTCCTAGGGCAATGGAAACTAAAGATAAAATAAACAAATGGGACTACATCAAAATAAAAAGCTTCTGCACAGTAAAGGAAACCATCAACAAAATGACAAGAAAGCCCACTGCATGGGAGAACATATTTGCCAATGTTATCTCTGATAAGGGTTTAATCTCCAACATTTACAGGGAACTCATACAACTTAATAAAAGGAAGATAAACAATCCAATAAAAAAATGGGCAACAGACCAAAATAGACACTTTTTGAAAGGGGACATATGTCATTTATTTCTGCTCTGATCTTTATTACCTCCTTCCTTCTGCTCACTCTGGGCTTTTCTTGTTGCACTCTTTCTAATTCTTTAAGTTGTAGAGTTAGATGATTTATTACCAGTTTTCTTTTTTTTTCTTTTTTCTTTTCAGGTAGGCTTGTAATGCTACAAACTTCCCTCTCAGGACTGCTTTCACTGTGTCCCATAGGTTTTGTATTGTTGTGTTTTCATTGTCATTCATTACCAGGATGTTTTTATTTCTTCTTTGATCTCTTTGTTAACCTAATCATTGTTTAATAGCATGCTATTCAGCCTCCACATTTGATTTTTTTATTGTTTTTATTGTAGTTTATTTCTAATATTATGCCATTGTGGTCTGAGAAGATGCTTGATATGATTTCAATCTTCTTGAATTTGGAGAGACTTTCCCTGTGACCCAATATGTGGTCTATCTTTGAAAATGTCCAAAGCAGATCCTTTTCCCCTTTGCTTTAAGGTCACTGTGACCTGCTTCTAATTATTTTTGTTTTCCTTACTTTTTGTGATTCCTGACTCTGTTTTAGATACTATTACCAAGGAGTCTACAATGATCCCCAAGATGGTAATGAAATTTAAAAAAAAAACACAAGTAATATTTAATTTAAAAGAAATACTTACAGGTTTGTTAAAAGGTAAAGGAGAAGTTACAAAATCAAAGAATTTCCACTAAAGCCTCCTTGTTAGGAGCAGAGGCCTGCCTTAAGAATCTCTACCTTTCTATTACTAGTTGGGTGACTCTGAGCAAAGTACCCAATGACATCAAGTCTAGGATGCTATCAATTATATGACACATTATTATTTTAGGTACCAATATGTAAGAAAATAAATTTCCAATTAAATAGTGACAGAATATCTCAGCAATAGTGCTGTGCAATGCATAAGTTGGCTCTCATTTCATACACAGAACTCTCATTGCATGCCTTGAAACTTCTTGCATTTTTGTGTGGAGTAATTTGATAATTTCTCTTGCCTTTGTTTGCTTTGCTTGGCAATCTTTTTGGATATAGCAGTAACAAAATATAACAAAGTTTTCTTTTTGTGGGCATCTTTCTTCCATATGGTCCTGTAAATCACTTAATTGTCACTTCGCAAGAAAAGAAGGAATTGTGGACATTCCTCTAATGAGACATATACTTGTTTCACTAATGTCCAATT
>NW_005871050.1:2430751-2462106 GCF_000147115.1 Myotis lucifugus | reverse complement strand
TGCAGACTGGTGCAGCCACTATGGAAGACAGTATGGAGCTTCCTCAAAAAACTAAAAATGGAACTCCCATTTGACCCTGTGATCCCACTTCTAAGAATATATCCCAAGAAACCAGAAACACCAATCAGAAAGGATATATGCACCCCTATGTTCATAGCAGCACAATTCACAATAGCTAAGATATGGAAACAGCCTAAGTGCCCATCAGTAGATGAATGGATTAGAAAACTTTGGTACATCTACACAATGGAATACTATGTGGCGGTAAAAAAGAAGGCGTTCTTACCATTTGCAACAGCATGGATAGAACTGGAGAGCATTATGCTAAGTGAAATAAGCCAGTCAATGAAGGAAAAATACCACATGATCTCACTCATTTATGGATAATAAAGACCATTATAAACTTATGAACAAAAATAGATACAGAGGCAGAGCTGCCTCGAACAGACTGTCAAACTATAGCGGGAAGGCCGGGGAGGGTTGGGGGGCAAGAAGGGGGGCAGGTAAGTGATCAACCGAAGGAATTGTATGCATGCATATAAGCATAACCAATGGACACAAGACACTGGGGGATAGGGGATGCCAGGGGATTGTCAAGGGCAGGGAAAAAAAGGAGACATATGTAATACTCTTTGTAATACTTTAAGAAATAAAAAAATAAATAAAATTAAAAAACATTTAAAATGACAATAAAACTCACCATGTTTAGCACTACAACTGTACACACTACATATATTCAAGTAACTTGACAATTGTATCAACAAGTATGACCAAGTATAGACACACTCACACAGGTAATAGCTATTATGCCAGGCTATTTTCTGGACAATAGTTATTGTAAGATGCCACTGATTATAAAATCATCTTGATTTCAGGAATGTGAAATGTGTTCTTATGATCAGAAAAAACATAGTCCTTAAGTTTTCTCAGCCTATTTCCTTATTTGAAAAGATGAGGCTAGTAATGGTATTTGCTTCTAAAGGATAGCATGAGGATACAGTTAAATCACTTAGCACAATGTTGAATACACACTAAGTTCTCAGATATTAATTGAAAAACACACCTGCTATAGTGGATATTATTGTAAAAAGCAAACATAGAGCAGAAGATTAAAGGAAGCTATAGGAGTGTCTTAGCCAAATAGTAATGACATTATGGCAGTGAAACCATAAAACATATTTGCTGACAGAGGCCATGACTTCATAATGCCACAGTGACAACTTATAAGGGGGATTGATTGGATTATTTTAAACGGTTTAACTGGTTGTTTTAATGACAGTAAAAAGCAAGCTTAATTTATCTTTCATGGACTACTTTAGGATATCTACTTTACTAAAACCCTACATATAAACTTATAAACATTGTTTCCTCATTTAAAATCATTCATATATTGTAAAATGATTTGACTTCTATGGAAAACAATATGGATATTTCTCAAAGAATTAAAAATAGAAATAACATATGATCTAGCAATTCCACTTCTGGATATATATGAAAAGGAAATGAAATAATTGCAGCATTTTTCACAATAGTCAAAATGTGAAAACAGAAATCTAAGTGTACATAGATGGATGAATAAAGAAAATATGGTACATATATAAATGAAATATTATTCAACCCCAAACAGGAAATCCTGCCTTTTGTGACAGTGTGGATGGACATTTAGGACATTCTGCTAAGTGAAATAAGTCAGAGAAAGAAAGGCAAATACCATATCATCTCACTTATACATAAAATATAAAGACATAACTCATAGAAACAGAGAGAAGAATGGGAATTACCAGGGACTGAGGGGTGGGGAAATGGGGAAAAGATGGTCAAAGGGTAAAAACATTTAATTATAAAATGAATACATTCTGGATATCTAATGTACAGTATGGTGACTATAGTTAACCATACTGTATTGTGTACTTGAAAGTTGTGACAAGAGTAGAGCCTTAATCTTCTCACTCTAACAACAACAATAAAATGTTAATTGTGTGAGGTGAAGGATGTGTTAACTAACCTATTTTGGTAAATATTTGCAAAATATATGTATATCAAATCACATTCTATACCTAAAGCTTACACAATGTTATATGTCAATTATATCTCAACAAAGCTAGGGAGGGAAAAGAAGTGGTTAATTCTAGTTACATGCCACATCATGGAACAATGTTGGGAACATGATATTAAGAAAATAAGTTTCAGAGAATGCATAAAATATTATTTCATTTTAAAAAGTTCAAAACATGGAAAACTCAGTAATTTATTGCTAAGGGATACAAACATATATAGTAAACACTATAGCAAGAGGAAGATATACACAAAATTCAGGACAGTCTTTACATATGGGTGCAGAGGGGAGGACATAAGTTTGTGAAGATGCTAACAAGGGATTTCCAATGTAATGGTAATATTTTTAAAATCTAGAATACTTTATATTTTATACATATTCTTTCATATATAATCTATAAAACCCCATCTCTTTCTCCCTATTCTAGATTCACTATTTTCTCCCCTCTATAAATAGTAAGTCATTTAAAAAACCTAGTTAACACTCCTCTTGATATTTCAGGTTAGTGAAGGTGAAGACAGAAATGTTTTAAAGCAAGATCGCTTATGACACCCTGGTTTGGATGGCTTGGGGTAAATGGAACTCTATGAAAAGAGTGGAGGAAGTGGGGTGAGAGTGTATTGGGTATATAAACAAATCAACTTAAAGAATCTAGTTGTTTCTCAGGTAATTGTCGATAGTTCAAAACACATGTTTATTCAACAACTTTTAAGAGCTGCAAACAGACTTATTGGTAGATTTTCTGATCTATTATGGCAATGGAAACCATCTGATGCATGTTTTCAAACGTGTTTGCAGATGGTCAGAACTTATGACTCAATTAACAAAACAAACATGTCTATGAACTTAATATAATCCTTCTGACCTTAATAAAGTCTTAAATACCAAGAAAAACTGTTTTAAGATTGAAAAATGTACACAAAAGTGAAACATTCCATACACTTGCACTGGAGTTTATGACCCTTGCCTCCTACCACCGCTCCCTGGCTAACTTAATGCCATTTAAAGTGCTTCCTTTGGTGGTAGCAAATTATAAATCCATATTTCAGTAAGACACTATCATCAGCCACAGGTTTATAAATAAGTGCACATACACACACACACACACACACACACACTGAGTTTTCTCTCAGCAATGATTTGGTTGACAGGTTGAAAAATCACTAAAGACCTTCTGTTTCTATTCTAAATATCGTTGTTTGTAATGATAATATGCTTTTCATTTTCCTGGATTTCCCCCATGAAAATCCTAGACATATTACAATAAAATATATTCTTATGCAAATAACCCAAATAGGGTTTTTTCTAATACCTAGAAGAAATGTCTAAAAGAACGCCCTGTCAAAATCAAAATACTAAAGTTTCTCAATAGGCCTCTATTCTTTATCTGACTTGTTAAGTCTCTAAGTTATTATATTATTATTGAATTAAAATGATAATAAAATAATGCTGAATAGTCAGACCCTACCCCCTCTCCATACATAGCAATTATAACTGCAGCTGAAAATAACTGAAATTTTATCACATCAAAGAAGACACCAGCCAGCCATGACCTCATGAAAGCCTTTCTGGAGTGTTGAGTTAGATTTAAACAGGGAGTTGTTTGCCATATTCTTTTATTGTTTCAGAGACCCCTGTCAATCAGCACAGCAGTTAGTGAGAAACTCTACTGCTTGCTACTACCAGCGAATAGGCAAATTGGATTGGCTCTTTTAACAGCTGGTTATCTAATCTATTTTCATTATGCTAGAAGAGTTAGTAGATTTGGTTGAGGATGAAATTAAACCTAGATGTTTTAATGACAACCAAATTATTCTTATGTTATCTATATTCAAACCTGTTTTGGAAAATTATGTTAGTGGTGAAAGGAGGAAAGATTACTAAACTGGAAACAAGGAGATGTAAGTTCTATTCTCCCTATGAATCCAGATACATTCTTAAGATGGTTTGCAAGAAACTTGAGGGTCCTGACTTCATTTTGGGAGGCGATACTGGTTTTGTTTTAAGAGGAAGATTAATCATTTCTTCGACAAGCCAATATAGCAGGACTGAAATTGAAAAAAAACAAATGGCCTCCATATGTAACATTCAATATTGCCTAAAACTTACGTCTTGCTCTGGCATCTCCAACCTGTTGATTCTGGAAAACTTAAATTTACCACTGAAGGCAACTTGGTTTCTTCTAGTTTAAGACTCTTTTAAGTAGTAATTTCATTCACTATTCTCTCTCTCAGGGATATAACAAGGGGGTTTTCCCTTCCCCCAAGATGATGTCTGCATGCAAAGGAAGGCCTGTGTGTTGTGGCAGCAGCAGGATAATGAACTTACAGTTTTTCTTGGACTATTCTGTATCCTGCTGACTTATGGAGGCATCCAGTGCTAATGTTTGCTGTGGATGTTTCCCTGTATTATCCCCCTGCAATAATTGAGAGCCCCTTTGGTCTTGCATTCTCTGAACTTCCCAGGCCAGACCTCTTTCAGTTCATCAGTTCTCTCAGTGTCGGCCATCCCTTGCCACTCACAGGCTATGGTTTAATAGAAAATGTTATCTCAGAATTATTTACATAGGTGTCTCTCCTGCTGATGCTGCCACACTCCATGTTTCCAGTATACCATAATTTATCTCTCTGTATTAGAACATGACCATGAAAGTAGACCATCACCCAGTATGTTCAAAATTTTCTCAATATATATGTATAGATTCCTGTTGTTTGGCCCTTTCAGGGATGGGGCATCTTCTCTGTAGTCTCATCTGTTCAAAATATATCCACCCAGTATAGGAAGGGTTTTTGCCTTACCGGGTGACAAATCCATTATATAACATATTCCTCAAGCACTTTTACATTGTGGCTAATAATCTTTATTCTCAGAGCCCCGAGAAAACTCTTGCTATATAATAAAATTTAAAAATAGATTTAGAAACCCTCAGCTAAACCCAGCTTTTAAGATCATTGTCCTGCTATGGACTTAAGTTTAAGTTTGAAATCCAAACTGAGCAAAGACATTTTTGTTCTAGGTTGTATTGGAAGTCCCCACCCATCCCTCTTCATCCTGCTACATTGATCCCATGATTGAGGAGCCACAGGAAAATATTTATGGAGAATGAAATATACATTATTTCCATATTTATATTATCTATCTATCTATCATCTATCAATCATTTACCTACTATCTGCTCCATTATATAAATACATCTCTCTCTTCAATTATTGACCACATTTTATAGCATAATTTTGATGCACTAGACTGCCTTGAAAGTGTTAGGCACCAGTTACCAAATACAGAGAATTAGGGAAAAAACAGGCTTCATTTTTCAAACAAGGTTTTTCAAATTGAAGAGGAAGATTTGGAGTATCTTTGATTTTGTAGCCCCCTTGTGAAAGCGATTGAGAGCGTGTACTGTCTCAAAGTGCTGATATATTAGATAGTACAGTTATGTTTGAAAATACATTGGAAGTGCATGTGAAAAAATGTCTTACAGTGTCTGAGATAGCAGGGTTGAAACTATCACTGGGCAGAGATATGTAAACTAAAATTTATTGTTAATTTATCACTCAAGCTTCTTCTGGGTTGGTCCTGTCAATGACATAGTATTCAACTATTAGTATTTTAGAGTAGGGGAAAGTAATGTAATAATTTTGTACTTATTGAAGAGATGTTTGATCCACAAACATTTCTGAATTTGCTACATTTCAAGGTTCTTTGCCTTCTAACATTGTTTATATGTACAGTTCATAAAGCTTATTGTCTTTATGTTACAGGTTAGAAACTGAGACCCAGGGAGAAAAAAAGTTTACTATATATCTTGTGGAATTTCTGTGCAGCAATTATGGGTAAATTTTAATTACATATAAGTATCTGCATAAAGCATTCATGTTTCACAGTAACAATATCATGAGGACATCATATATCCACACTTGGTCTTTTGTATCTTTTCAGAGACTGAAAGAGACTGTAGAAAGCAGAAATTGTTGTTCAGATAAAATGTTGTGGGAGTACATAGCAAAGGAAATATGGGAAATGTTCAAATAATTTTGAGATTAATTTTCATCTTTGGGGGTTTTAAAGTATAATATTTTTATATTAACCCAGATGTTACATTAACTTTATTGAACAACTACTTTATTGCCCACTAGGAGATCTTGGTCCTTGGCCCTGGGCTACCACAAAATGGATTGATTGACTTCAACAAGTCAGTCAAACTAGTCTGGGTGTCCAGTTTTTCATAGATAAAAATAAGAACATTTAACTGTATAATCTCTAAGTTCCCCTCTAATATTTAGTGAGTGTATGTAGAGTTCACATCCCACAGATCTATCATGTCTCTCTAATTCCAAGATTCAATCAATTACTAAGTTCTACTGACTCTATTCTAAATATTACTTAACTTTACCCATACCCTTTCATTTTTAATGTTTATTGTTGAGATTATTACAGATGTCACTCTTCCCCCCTCCATTGTCCCCCTCTACCCAGTTCCCACCCTGCTCCAGACCTTCGCCACCCTATTGTCTGTGTCCATAGGTAATGTATATATGCATTACAGATCTCTGCTTAATTTCTTCCCGCCCCCCAATCCCCTTTCCTCTGTGAATCTTAAGTCTGTTCCATTTCCATGCCTCTGATTCTAGTTTATTCACCAGTTTATTATGTTCATGAGATTACTTATTCGTTTATTTTGATTTTTTGATTCAATTGCTGATAGCTATGTATTTGTTGCCATTTTGTTGTTCATATTTTTTATCTTTTTCTTTTTCTTCTTCTTCCTCTTCTTAAAGAATACCTTTCAACAGTTCATATAATACTGGTTTGGTGTTGATGAACTCCTTTAGCTTTTTCTTGTCTGTGAAGCTCTTTATCAGACCTTCAATTCTTAATGATAGCTTTGCTGGGTAGAGTAATCAGAGTTGTAGTTCCTTCCTATTTATCATTTTTAATATTTCTTGCCACTCCCTTCTGGCCTGCATAGTTTCTGTTGAGAAATCAGCTGACAGGCATGTGGGCATTCCCTTATAGGAAGCTAATTGCTTTTCTTTTTGTCTTTAGCCCGTGGCATTTTAATTATGATGTGTCTTGGTGTTATCCTCTTTTGGCTTTTTCTTTTTTGGGACTCTCTGTGCTTCCTGGACTTGTAAGTCTATTTTCTTCACCAGGTAGGGGAAGTTTTCTGTCATTATTTCTTCAAATGGGTTTTCAATATATTGCTCTATCTCTTCTTCTGGCACCCCCATAATGCAAATGTTGGTACACTTGAAGTTGTCCCAGAGGCTCCTTACACTATCTTCATATTTTTGGATTTTTTTTTTTTTGCTCTTCTGGTTCAGTGTTTTTTGCTTCCTCATATTTCAAATCATTGACTTGATTCTTGGGATCCTGTAGTCCACTGTTGAATCTCTGTATATTATTCTTTATTTCAGTCAGTGTATGCTTAATTTCTGACTGGTCCTTTTTCTTTCTTTCTTTCTTTCTTTCTTTATTTATTTTTGGTATTCTCACTAAGATCCTTGAAGGTCTCACTAAGTTCCTTGGAGGTTTCTAGAAGATTCTTGAGTAACCTTATAACTGTGGTTTTGAACTCTATAGCCAGTAGTTTGCTTTCTTTCATTTGTTACATGTTTCTTTGTCTCTGCATTTTGGCTGCTTCCCTGTATTTGTTTCTATCTATTGGGTAGAGCTGCTATGTCTCCTTGAGTTGGTAGAGTGGCCTTGTGTAGTAGGTGTTCTATAAGGCCCAGTGGCTCAGCCTCCCCAGCCACCTGAGCTGGGTACTCAGGGTACACCCTTTGTAGGCTGTGAGCACAGTTTGTTGTAGTTGAGACTTGATTGCTATTGGTGTCATTGGGAGGAATTGACCTCCAGGCCAATTGACTGTGAGGACCAGCTGTGACTACAGTGGGAGAGCTGCTGTGAAGGAGACCCCTCTATAAGAGCAGGACTTGCCTCAGTGGGGCTTTGGTGCTTACTTAGTCTTCCCCTTGAATGAGTCGCTTATGGATGTGTAGAGTTGTAATCTGGTATGGTCTGACACTGACCTCTGGGTATACTGTCTTTTGGGTCTCCAGAGAGGTGAAAAGTCAGCCACTGCTTGGGACCACCCAGCAAGAGCTACAGAGAGATCTGCATATTCCTCCTCTTTGTATCAGGTTTAGAAGTACCCAGATGAGGCCCAGCTGTGAAGCAAGGCAGACTGGTGCTGGTGCCAGGTCTTGGGCCTTTTATTGATAGGTTCGGGGCTCACTGACCCAGCTGCAGATTGTTTGAGAGATTTTACCATTAGCAAGGAAAGGCTATTTATATGCAAAAGCTGCTACACACAGCTTGGGTGGGGTTGTAAATTAGATGAGGCGGGGTCTTAGGGAATCACCAGGGCAGAGCAAACAGAAATGGCTGCCAGTCAGCCCTGCAACTGAGGAAGTCCCAGCATAAGAACAATGATCCCTGCAAGGACCACTGTCTTGGAGAAAGCCGCCCCTGAGTTCCTGCCCTGATGCCAGACAATCCAGTTCCTCCTAGTATGTGTCTGTGTCCTCCAAAGCCTCTCCCTGGAGCTTCAGTTCAGAGGAAGCAGGACCTGTAAGTTCAGTTCATGGTGCTGGCCTTCTAAGAGGAATAGCTGGGTCTCTAGCAGCTTCTGTGTCACTGAGCCCCAATCCACACTGGTTTTTACAGCCTGAGGGTCTTACTACCTGTAGGGACTGCTTTTTCCAGCTCTGGGACCCTGGGCTGGGGTCCTGGTGTGAGGCTGGGACCCCTTGCTCCTCCAGGCAGCCTCCACAGAGGCGATCTCCCTCCCCATTGAAAAAGTGGCACATGTGGGTTCCAGATGAGCTCATTCCATGCCTCCACACCTCCTATCAGTCTCAGTGTGCTTTCTTCTTTACTTCTCTAGTTGTAGGACTTCCATTAAGCCAGCTTCCCAGCAGTTCTGGATGATGGTTGCACTGTATTTTAGTTGTAATTTTGAGGTGGTTGTAGGAGGCAGAGAGTACAGGCATTTACCTATGCCATCGTCTTCAAATCTCTACAAACCCTTTCAACCCCAGCTGCCATTTCCCTTATTGAGAGCCTCAATATCTTTCATCAGCCTCATAATTGTTTTTGCTGATTCTCTTGACTCCTTTCAATATCCCCCTTTTAATGGTGCCACGGTGATTTTTCTAAAACACTAATTTGTTGGCATCATACTCCAGGTTGTAAGCTTTCTGTAGTTCCTCTATTGTTGTAGTATAAAACATGGCTTTTATGATCAGGCTTCCCATTTCTTTCTTTTCTTGCTCCTCATTTTCAATGATTGAACCAACTTATTCCTGTCACTCCCCTGTTTAAAAACTGCATAAACGGTGTCAATGTTCCTAGTGCCTAGTCCAGGGCCTGGTGTTTAGTAGGTGCTCAATAAAAGTTTGTGGGACTGTATTGAATAAATTCAGCTATAAGTTTGGCTCTACAATGGCTATGTATCATGGCAATCACTCACTCTCAGGCTCTTAATCCAGAATCCCTAGTATGAGTAAGGCACCCCTCCTCTATGCTTCATCAGCTCTACCCCCTAACCCCTGTAGCAGCACTCATCACACTGGATGATAATTGACTGCTTGCTGTTTTGCCTGCCCCTAAGACAGTGGTTCTCACCTTGGCTGCACATTTGAATTACCTGTTAACAAAAAACAGAATTTCCGGAGGATGAGGCCCAGAAATCAGGATTTTAAAAAGATTCCCAGGTGATTCTAATGCACAGCCAAGGTTGATAACCACTGCCCTAAGACAATGAACAACTTGGGAGCAGGACCCAGGTCTTGGTCATCATCTTAATCCCAATGCCTATTACATGGCAGGTAATCAACAACTGAATGATTGAATAAGTGAATTAATGAAAAAGATGGTAAGAAAGGGGACTCAATTATATTAATAAATATCTCTTTATATCGCACTGGTTGCTACTTTTGTCAAAATAAGAGGTTTAAACCCTTATTTACAGAAAAAAAGAGACTTGATCCTAATAGCAAATGTTCAGATGAATGGGTTTTTTGGCCCTCAGAACTCTGACTTCAGCCAGTTGACCATTGAGGTTCTGATGAAAGATTCAAGTATTGGCCACCATCGGAGACTGCATCCCCATAATGGGGAAAGAAAACAGTACTCCTTAAAGAATAGGGGAGAGCTGGAACTATGTGGCTTAGGCACCTTGGGAAAGAAGACAACATAATGAGAAACTAGCAGGCAGCCAAGGCTGAGAACCAGTTTCTGTTGTGTGTGTGTTGATTTTCAAAAATGAGAAGGTATTTATTTTACATGCTCTGGTAATTAAGCAAACAAAAACCTATATGACCAAAAAATGAAGATTGATACATGCATTCAATGAGAGCAGGGAAAATTACACTCACAGAGGAAAAGATTCCATATGTTCTCCAATACCTAGGCACAACTGGGTGCCGCTTTAATGACTTTCCAAATGCACCCCGTTGTTCTTAAGTATTGAAGAACATATGGCACGTTTCCCCTTTAACTGTGAATTTCCTTACTTTTGTCAGTTGGTGTCTCATGCTTAATGTATTTTAATGCAGTTTTTGTGGGTGTGAATACAGTCCAAAGTTGTTATTAGAGAGGCCATGTTAATAGTATACTCAGTTGTTATGTTTTCGTCTTCCCCAAATATACCGTGAAAATCTACATATACAGGTCTAACTTTGAAATTGTTAATAAAGGCCCTTCGAGAGTTTCCAAATCATTCTTCTCAGCTCCAAACTTAGCATGGATGATAAATGGCCATTTAGTTGCCAATATAGCACAATATTTCAATTTCCTGCCTTCCCAAAGGTATTTGAAAGGTTGTACGAAGTTCATACTCACAGTATGTGTTGTCTACAACGCTGTGATCTCTGACTGGCTAACTTTAACCAAAACCTTTTCAATTAACTCAACACATTCCTGGAGAAAAACACCCCAATCTAGGCTCTATAAAAATATGTCTTTATTGATTTTCTTGGCAAAGACTTTCTAAATTATGATAAAATCTGTTCTTTCAGATGATGTAGGAAAGGAAGCATTGTCCTTGTAAGGCAAATACTAAATGAACAGAATGATGCTCCACATTTTATCTATAAAAGGTTACAGATTTGTGTCTGAGAATGTTAATGGAAATCCAATGGAAAGGAAAAACAAATCCTCATTCATAGTCCTTCCACCATCCTCAAATCAAATTGTTTTCATTTTTTTTCTCATCCCCTTCCAGTCCCTGTCCATATGTATACATAATTTTTACATAATTTTACTTCCAGTGTAAAATCAACTTTGTACCTGTTTTTTTTCTATAACAATTGGATTCTAAGGAAAGCTATATAGCACATTCTTGTGGACAAATAAAGCAGAACACAGAGCAGAAAACTGGAATTCATGCATTGAGAATTGACAAAAACTGAAGCCCAGCATTTAAAAGTATAGAAATGTCTGACTAGACTAGGTTGGATCATTGTTTGCTTCTGAATCCTCATTGTAAGCAGGGAAGCCCAAAGCGGGCTGCTTGTGATTGTCCCATTATTCTGAGAGCCAGGCTTCCCAGAGAAAGGAGCTCAGTGCAGGCCAGTGGTCAATTTCACTGGGGGCTTAATATTAATCCAAATAAAAGAAAATGAGGCTGATTTCTGGTGAGCTACCTTTAGGCTGACTGCAGAATGAGCATTTCTGAAGTATATCACTTTTAGGAAAGCTATTCCTTTCTGTTGATCCTGGACCTTAAGCTTGCTACATCAAGGCTAAGGCTATAAGACTGAGGCTCATTTTAGTGATGGTGAATAGCAACAAACACACTCGTTAGTGTTGTAGGTATAAATTATGTTCAGACAGTTATTAGAGTGACACAATTCCAAGTAAAGGTTTATGCATGCAGTTAAACATATAGTTAGTGGCTGCAACACTTTTTTAATATAAGTACATAGATATGTGAGTTTAAAACAATCATGTGTTTCAGCTAAAATCCAAGCTTTGCTTAATATTTATTGGTTGGTTAATCCAGTAGTTTTGGTAGTTAACTTGAGGGGGAAAATCTATTATTTTCACAAAATTAGCAATATTAGAGAAATAATTGAAGTCCAAGTTTTGGGGTTTTCTGAGTCCATATCCTTGAACCAATTATCATTGTTTAGGCTTTGTAATATCTAACATCAAACAATTCCTTCTGGATAATGCTGCATCCTTTCAGCTAACTATGATGTCAGCCAGAATGTGAATGACAGTTGTTATGCTAAAGTTTTTACCAATGCCTGCAATATCAGATCTGATGGTCTTTGCTTAAAGAAATATGGCTCCTATACTATATTCTTTTTTCAATTACTCCAGACTTATGAGCTAAGGCTAACTGGAAAAACTGTTGTTTTTCTAAAATGATGATGGACTGAAATGTGCATAAGAATTGGTGAAACTTTCAGACAACATGAAATACCCCTATTTAGGACATAATATTGTAGAGGTTCTTAAGCTCCTCCTGCTGTTTTTTAATCTTAAAATATAATAGGTTTTTGCATATTACTCCATATGTTCTTGTTTATTTTGACTTTTCAAAATATTTACATTGTCAGGTAAATTATGTAACTTTTCCTTCCAGATCTTTAAGAAAAACAGATGTTTCAAAAAGATGTCATGTTTATTCATGGCTTACCTGGCTTGCATGTGCCTGTTGTAAAGTACAATATAGTGGTTTTAATATTTTTATTTTTCGACTATTAAAAGAGACTTTACAATTAATTAAATACAAGGGAACACTAAGTACCTGGGGCATTTTACCACTAAACTTCAGTCTGCTAATATGAGATAATGCATGTAATAATGCTTTGAATCAATCTTCAGTGTATATTTGCATTAGGGTCTAACGTGCTGATTTCTTCTTCTTCTCTATGGAGTTCTATACTTCAAACTTCCCCAATAAACTCATTGCTCCTGTGACTTTTTATGTTAGAGTTTTAGAATGTGCTTTGAAGTGAAACAGGCCTAGATTTAAATCACACCTCTCTAACTTAATAGTCTTGTCACTCACCTTTTCTGAAACTCAGTTTTCTCACCTATAAAATGTAAATAATAGTATTCATTTCCAAGGGTTGTTGTCATAATTAAATGAAGTGATGTATATAAAATGCCTAGCACATAGGAGTGTCCCCAATAATGCTAGTTTCTCTTGCTATGTACCTCATTGTCCCTAGTACATCTGGGCTGAATTCTCTAGCTATTCTTTTTCCCCCAAATATATTTTTATTGATTTTTAGAGAGAGAGGAAGGGAGAGGAAGAGGGAGAAACATCAATGAGAGAGAGAAAAAAAAATCTATTGGCTGCCTCCTGCATGGTCCCCTTTGGAGATTGAGCCCATAACCAGGGCATGTGCCCTAGATCAGGAATCAAACCAGCAACCTCCTGGTGCATGGGTTGATGATCAACCACTGAGCCACTCTGGCCAGACTCTCAAGCTATTCTTGCACCTGGGCTCCGTGAGCTGGTGTAGTTGGATAAGGGAAGTACTCTGGGGCTCTTCTGCTAGCATCCTCATCATTCTCTTTTCTAGATGCAGGATGTGAAGTTCTTCCTTTGTCATTTGACAGCAACTGGGTCTATCTGTACATTTTTCATGCAAAAAATCAAAACAAATATAGGTAAAAGTAGTGCCTTTCTGATCACATTTTAAGCTAAACCATGTGTCAATCTAAATTTCCCAGGATTCTAGTATTTCCTTTGATTGATGCCTTTGCATATTGAAATATTAAATGTTTCTTATTTGAGTGGATTTAGGTAATTTCTTTGAAAAAAATAAATATTGTCCTAACTGGTTTGGCTCAGTGGATAGAGCGTCAGCCTGCGGACTAAAGGGTCCCAGGTTCGATTCTGGTCAAGGGCAAGTACCTTGATTGTGGGCACATCCCCAGTAGTGGGTTTGCAGGAGGCAGCTGAGCAATGTTTCTCTCTCATCGATGTTTTTAACTCTCTATCCCTCTCCCTTCCTCTCTGTAAAAAAAATAAATAAAATATAATTTTTAAAAATAAATAAATAAATAAATAAATAAATAAATAAATATTATTTGTTTTGGATAGGGATTAAAGGTATAATCTACAGTCCAAAAACTTGAATTATATGAAAATAACAAATGCTGACATTGTCCCAGATACTGTTGGAAGTGCCTTACACATATTAACTCATTTAATCCTACCAGTAATGCTTTGAGGTGCAAGTTCTTATTATCATCCTTACTTTATAGATGAAGAAATTGAGGCACAGAAAAGTTGACTAACTTGCCTAAGGCCACATAGCTAGTAAGTAGAAGAGCCAGAATTTAAACCCAGGAAGTCTGCATTGCATTCAGAATCTATTCACACATTCATGAATAAGTGAACACACACATATAGTCTGTGTGTGTGCATGCGTATGCTCGCTCTATCATCTATCTATCTATCTATCTATCATCATCATCATCATCATCTATCCTATACTGTATATCTAGTTGCAATAATATTCTAGGCGAATGGTATCTACATTCTCCTTTTTTCTTAGTGGAATATCCGTTGTCATATTGTCAGAGTTCAAATCTCAGATCCATCATTACTTAGCTGCCCCTCACTTCTCTCACTTATAAAATGTGGACAATAATAGTAGCCACTTTTGTCAGCCAGGATTTTTTAAAATATTTTTTTATTGATTTCAGAGAGGAAGGAAGAGGGAGAGAGATAGAAACATCAATGATGAGAGAGAAGCATTGATTGGCTGCCTCCTGCATGCTCCCTGCTGGGGATCGAGCATGCAACCCCTGGCATGTGCCCTGACTAAAAGCCAACCGTGACCTCCTAATTCATAGGTTGACACTCAACCACTGAGCAATACCACCAGGCACCAGCCAGGATTCTTGTTTACAAACAACAGCAACTGATTCCAGTTAACATAAACAAAACAGAAATTTTTTGGAAGGATATTAGAAAGGTTAGCGAATTAAGCTCAAAAACTAGCAGAAATCAAGGGAAACTGCAGGACCAGGTTAGCTAGTGGCTTCTATACCTTTAAGACTCTGGAAGCCACTTTTCGCAGCACCACCACTGATCACTTGTTATCTCAATGGCTGAAAGGCATTATTCATTTCTGATGCCAAGTCCTTAGTGGGCATATCTAATGAGCCAAGTTTAGGGCACCTACTCATGCTCTAGCTCAAGTAGTAGGTAGTGTCTGGATCTGGCATTGGTATTGGGAGGTGAAACTCTGCCTTTCATCAAGACTCACTCAAAAAAAGAAGAATGTCCAGGTATTGAACAGCCAAAAAGTAAATCAAAATAAAATGAAACAAAATCCCCTGGACAAAATCTATGATCCACCTCAGGGTTTTTGTTAGGATGAAAATGAGGGGCACATAGTAAGAAACCCATAAGTGCTAATCATTAAAATTATTTGACTAGAGGCCCAGTGCACGAAATTCGTGCACTGGGGGGGGGGGGCATCCCTCAGCCCAGCCTGTGCCATCTTGCAGTCTGGGAGCCCTCAGGGGATGTCCGACTGCCACTGAGGCAGGAGAGGTTCCCACCACTGCTGCTGCGCTTGCCAGCCATAAGCCTGGCTTCTGAGAGGCACTCCCCCTATGGGAGCGCACTGAACACCAGGGATCGCATTAAGCGTCTGCCCCCTGGTGGTCAGTGCTCATCAAGCGACTGGTCGTTTTGGCATTTGGTCGATTTGCATATTAGCCTTTTATTATATAGGGTATTTTGTAGTAGGATCTAGTATAGAATTGTCTTTTCAGCTCTGAGTTAATGTCTTCTTGTCTAAAGGTTTCCTGTGATTCTTTTTTTAAAATCTTTATTGTTCAGATTATTATGGACATTCCTCTTTTTTCCCCCATAGCTCCCCTCCACCTGGTTCCCATTCCACCCCAGGCCCTCACCCCACCCTCACTGTCCTTGTCCATAGGTGTAAGATCTTTGTCCAATCTCTTCCTGCACCCCCATACTCCCTTCCCCCTGAGAACTGTCAGTCTGCTCCCTTTCCATGCCCCTGATTCTATTACATTCACCAGTTTATTCTGTTCATCAGATTTTTTAAAATATATTTATTTTTTACAAAGAGGAAGGAAGAGGGATAGAGAGTCAGAAACATCGATGAGAGAGAAACATCAGTCACTGCCTCCTGCACGCCCCCCACTGGGGACGCGCCTGCAACCAAGGTACATGCCCTTGACCGGAATCGAACCTGGGACCCTCCAGTCCGCAGGCCGACGCTCTGTCCACTGAGCCAAACCGGCCAGGGCTGTTCATCAGATTTTTTATTCACTTGACTTTTAGATTCACTTGTTGATAGGTATGTATTTGTTGTCACTTTGTTATTCATAATTTTTTATCTTTACCTTTTTCTTCTTCCTCTTCTTAAAGCATACCCTTCAGCATTTCATATAATACTGGTTTGGTGGTGATGAACTCCTTTAGCTTTTTCTTGTCTGTGTAGCTCTTTATCTGACCTTCAATTCTAAATGATAGCTCTACTGGATAGAGTAATCTTGGTTGTAGGTTCTTGCTATTCATCACTTTTAATATTTCTTGCCACTCCCTTCTGGCCTGCATAGTTTCTGTTGAGAAATCAGCTGACAGTCATATGGGTACACCCTTGTAGGTAGCTAACTGTTTTTCTCTTGCTGCTTTTAAGATTCTCTCTTTGTCTTTTGTCCTTGGTATTTTAATTATGATGTGTCTTGGTGTGGTCCTCTTTGGGTTCCTCTTGGTTGGGGTTCTCTGTGCTTCCTGGACTTGTAAGACTATTTCTTTCACTAGTTAGGGGAACTTTTCTGTCATTATTTCTTCAAATAAGTTTTCAGTATCTTGCTCTCTCTCTTCTTCTGGCATCCCCATAATTTGGATGTTGGTATGCTTGAAGTTGTCCCAGAGGCTCCTTATACTATCTTCATATTTTTGGATTCTTTTTTCTTTTTGCTCTTCTGGTTCAGTGTTTTTTGCTCCCTTATATTTCAAATCATTGACTTGATTCTTGGGATCCTGTAGTCCACTGTTAAATCCCAGTATATTATTCTTTATTTCAGTCAGTGTATGCTTCTGACTGGTCCTTTTCCATTTTTTTATTTTTTATTTTTGGCATTCTCACTGAGATCCTTGAAGGTCTCACTAAGTTCCTTGGAGGTTTCTAGAAGATTCTTGAGTAACCTTATAACTGTGGTTTTGAACTCTATAGCCAATAGTTTGCTTTCTTCCATATCTTTCATTTGTGACATATTTCTTTGTTTCCACATTTTGGCTGCTTCCCTGTGTTTGTTTCTATGTATTGGGTAGCTACTAAGTCTTCTTGAGTTGATAGAGTGGCCTTGTGTGGTAGGTGTCCCATAGGGCCCAGTGTTTCAGCCTCCCCAATCACCTGAGGTGGATACTCGTGGTGCACCTCTTTGTGGGCTGTGTGCACAGTCTTGTTGCAGTTAAGCCTTGATTGCTGTTGGTATCTCTGGGAGGAATTGACCTCCAGGCCAATTGGCTGTGAGGACCAGCTGTGTCTACAATGGAAGAGCTGCTGTGCAGGAGACACCCTTTTGGGGCAGGACCTGCTTCAGTGAGGCTTTGGTGCTCACTGAGTCTGCCCCTTGAGTGTGTCACTTATGGATGTGAAGAGTTGTAATCTGGTATGGTCTCATACTGACCACTGGGTACACTGGCTCTTGGATCTCCAAGGAGGTGCAAAGTTTGCCACTGCTTGAGGCCACCCAACAGGAGCTACAGAGAGATCTGAAGATTCCTCCTCTTGTTATCAGGTTTGGAAGTGCCCAGATGAGGCCCATCTGTGAAGCAAGGCAGGCTGCTGCTGCCACCAGATTTGGGCTTTCTGTTGAAAGCTTTGGGGTTCCCTGACCTAGCTGCTGCCCGTTTGGCAGTTTTTAGGCTGAGAGAGGACAGGCCATTCATATGCAAAAGCTGTTACTCACAGCTTGGGTGGGGCAGTGTCTCAGGGAACCACCAGGGCAGAGCAAACAGTAATAGCTGCTAGTCAGCCCTTCACCAGAGAGGTCCCAGTGCAGGAACAATGACCACTGCGAGCACCTCTGTCTGAAAGAAAGCCGCCCTTGTGTTCCTGCCCTGATACCAGACAGTCCAGTTTCTCCTCATATGCATTTGGGTCCCCCAGAGTATCGCCCGGAACTGGAGTTCAGAGCAAGTGGGAGCTTGTATCTCCCTCCCAATTAAAAAAGTAGTGCACCCAGGTGCCAGCCCATCTGTGCCTCCGCACCTCCTACCAGTATCAATGCACTTTCTTCACCTCTCTGGTTGTAGTACTTCCACTCAGCCAGCTTTCCCACAGTTCTGGATGATAGTTGTTCTGTCTTTTAGTTGTAATTTTGATGTGGTTGTGAGAGGCAGCAAGTACAGGTATTTACCTATGCCGCCATCTTGGTTCTCTCCTGTGATTATTTGTTATGTCCTGAAAACATTTTTATTTGACTCCATTTCTACCATAAAAGTAGTAATATCTCAAATGTATTTAAATTTATGACATTTCATTTAATCTTCATAACAGTCTTATGAGTTAGGAAATACTTTTTCTTATTACCCATTGAGTAAATTGAGGCTCAGAGAATTAATATAAATCACCTAAAGTTATAGCTAGCTAGTGGTAGATCCAGGGTTTTAATGAAAATCTTTTGACTCGTCTACTACTTTTGTCATACTGTTTCTATTTGTCCATTCAGGGGAAGAAGATTATTTTCTTTGCACATTTGTGTCTTACTTTGAATTCTTGTCCTTGGAGATATAAATCTTCCCAAAAACATTGTTGAAAGTGTAGGTTGGCAATTAAGAGTACAGGACCACATTTAATTTTACCTCTACTACTTTTTAACTGTGATGCACTTGGCAATTAAAACTTTAGAATCTGAGTTTCCTCATCTGTAGAAATGGAGACATTATACCTCACTCAAAGGGTTATAATGAAGGCAGAATTAGATAATGGCTGGTAAGTGCTTCACATATTGTTGGCACATAGTGAAGTCTCATTATTCAGGTATTATTACTACTGGATAAATGTGGAAAAGGAACTATAGTAGAAGCAAGATATCCACTGGCATAATTATTGTGGTTATCCAGGCATCAGTTCCCCTTTTAAAAAATATCTTAATTTTAATTGATTTAAGAGAGGGAGAGATGAGAGAGAGAGAATGAGAATCAATGTGATAGAGAAACATTAATTGGTTGCCTTCTGTACACTCATTGACTGGGGATTGAACCCACAACCTAGGTATGTGCCCTTATGGGAAATCAAACCCATGACCCTTTGGTGCATGGAATGACTCCAACTAACTGAGCTGCACCAGTCACAGCTCAAGGCCCTTTTGATCAAATTATCCATATGTGCCAATATATTTGATCTCTCTAGAGAACTCTTTAGAGTCTTTTGAAATCTAGCCTAAGTTCCATTCTCCATGAAGTCTTCTCCTATTTCTCTATCCTCTATCAATTTCTCCCTTCTCTACCTGCCTATGGAATTACCATTGTTCATACCATATAACTGCACTTCTAAAATATTTTGTATGGTATCAGATAGTAAATAGATCAACTGTTTTTGTCTCCCTAAATTTCATATGTTGAAACCTAATCTCCTGTGTAATGGTATTTGGAGATGGAGACTTTGGGAGGTGATTAGGTCATGATGGTGGAACCTTTGTCAATGGGATTAGTGCCCTTATAAAGAGGCCTCAGAGAGATCTCTCTCCACTTCTGCCATGTGAGGACACAGCAAGAAGTCTGCCATTTACAACCCTTACCAGAAGGTGACCATGCTAGTACCCTGATCTTGGACTTTCAGTCTCTAGAATTGTGATAAATGAATAGCTGTGGTTTATAAGCATCCCAGTCTATAGTACTTTGGTATAGCATCCCAAACTATGACAGCTAGATTGTAAACTTCTTGAGGATGATGGTTTGTTTCCCACAATGTTTTAATAAAAATTTCATAACTTAATTTTTACAATATCCTGTTACACATAATCTACACTAATAAAAGACAAATATGCTAATTGACCATACCTTCACTATGCTCATCAGCCAATCAGAAGAGTATGCAAATTAACCCAACAAAGGTGGCTGTTAAATTTGCATACTGCAGGCAGATCCCGCTGCGCCGCCCCACCCGGGGCTGGCGGCAGCATGATCCCCAGCCTCCACCCGCCCCAGCGCGGGATCTGGGCCTGCTGTGTGCGGCCCGGGGTGGGCAGGGTGGGCAGCAGCACGATCCCGAGCTGCCACCCACCCCAGCGTGAGATCTGGGCCTGCCATCTGTGACCAGGGGAGACGGGGCAGGCACCGCGGGATCCGGCGTGCCATCTGCCACCAGGGGAGCGGTTCTAACCCAGCAGGTGGTTATCTCCCGAGGGGTCCCAGACTGTGAGAGGGCACAGGTTGGGCTGAGGGAATGCCCCCCACCAGTGCACAAATTTTTGTGCACCGGGCTTCTAGTTATTAATAACGAACTACAACATTCGCTAATGACTGATTACTATAATTGTGTTGCATTCATTTCCCTTAGGTGCCTTGCACACAGGTGCACCATTTCTGTCCACTAATTCTAGTAGTGAATATTTTAGCAGCCAATTGCCACATCATTAATCTTGGACTAACATGTTTGGTGTGCTCAACAGGAAATATTTCAATTTCAGAGAACATGAAATATAGGTTATTTCTGTTACACTTATTTTTTATTATGTTTTCTAATATCTCTTGTTTTTAATTTTTTATTGTTTAAAGTATTACATGTCTCCCTTTTTCCAAATTGACCCCCCCTGGCCACACCTACACCCTAGGGCAAGCTCCTACTGCCCCAGTGTCTGTGTCCATTAGTTATACTAATATGCATGCATATAAATCCTTTGGTTGATCTCTAACCCCCCCTCCCCTGCCTTCTCTCTGAGTTTGGACTGTCCAGTGCTACCTTATCTCTGGATCAATTGTTGTTCATAAGTTTATGTTGATTATTATATCCCACATATGAGTGAGATCGTGTGATATTTATTTTTCTCCAACTGCCTTATTTCGCTTAGCATAATGCTCTCCAGTTCTATCCATGCTGTTGCAAATGGTAAGAATTTCTTCTTTTTTACAGCAGCGTAATATTCCATTGTGTAGATGGGCACTTAGGCTGTTTCCAAATCTTAGCTATTATAAATTGTGCTGCTATGAACATAGGGGTGCATATATCCTTTCTGATTGGTATTTCTTTCTTGGGATATATTCCTAGAAGTGGGATTACTGAGTCAAATGGATGTTTCATTTTGAATTTTTTGAGAAAACACCATAATGTCTTCCACAGTGGCTGCACCAGTCTGCATTCCCACCAGCAATGAAGGAGGGTTCCTTTTCTCCACATCCTCACCAGCACTTGTTGTTTCTTTATTTGTTGATGATAGCCATTCCCACAGGTGTGACATGGTACCTCATGGTTGTTTTGATTTGCATCTCTCAGATGATTACTGACTTTAAGCATGTTTTTCATATGTCTCTCAGCCTTCTGTATGTCTTCTTTTGAAAAGTGTTTATTTAGGTCCTTTGCCGATTTTTTTTATTGGATTGTTTATCTTCCTTTTGTTAAGTTGTATGAGTTCCCTGTAAATTTTGGAGATTAAACTCATCTGAAATAGCATTGGCAAATATGTTCTCCCATGCAGTGGGCTTTCTTGTTGTTTTGTTGATGGTTTCTTTTGCTGTGCAGAAGCATTTTATTTTTATGTAGTCTCATTTGTTTATTTTCTCCTTAGTTTCCATTGCTCTAGGAGCTGTATCGGTAAAGATATTGCTATGATATATGTCTGATATTTTGAGGCCTATGGAGTCTTCTAAGATTTTTTATGGTTTCCTGTCTTACATTTAAGTCCTTTAACCATTTTGAGTTTGTTTTTGTGTGTGGTATAAGTTGGTAATCTAGTTTCATTTTTTTTGTATGTATCTGACTAAATTTCCCAGCACCATTTATTGAAGAGACTGTCTTGGCTCCATTGTATGTCCTAATCTCCTTTGTCAAATATTAATTGGGCATAATGGCTTAGGTCGATTTCTGGTTTCTCTGTGACTTTGTAATATAGCTTGATAACTTGTATTACGATTCCTCCAACTTTGATTTTTTTTTCTCCAGAATTGCTATGGCTGTTCAGGATCTTTTAATTTTGATTCCAGATGAATTTTTGGATAGTTTGTTCTAGGTCTCTAAAATATGCCATTGGTATTTTAATGGGGATTGCATTAAAAATCTATAAATTGCTTTGGGTACTATGGACATTTTAATGATGTTGTTTCTACCAATCCACAAATATGGTATGTTCTTCCCATTTGTTTGTCTTCCTCTATAGCTTTTTTCAATATCTTGTAATTTTCTGAGTACAGGTCTTTTACCTCCTTAGTTGAGTTTATTCCTAGTTATCTTAATTTTTTTGGTGAAATTGTAAATGGGATTTTTTTTTGTTTTTTGTTTTTTAATTTCTCTTTCTGTGAGTTCATTGTTGGTGTATAAAAAAGGCATAGATTTCTTGGTGTTAATTTTGTGTCCTCATACATTGCTGAATTCATTTATTAAGTCTAGTAGTTTTTTGATGGAGTCCTTGTGGTTTTCTATGTACAGAATCATGTCATCTGAAAATAATGACAGTTTTACTTCTTCTTTTCCAATTTGGATGACTTTTATTTCTTTTTCTTGCTTGATCACTATGGCTAGCACTTCCAGTACTATATCAAACAGGAGTGGTGGAAGTGGTCATCCCTGTCTTATTCCTCTTTTTAGGGGAAATGAATATAGGTTTTGCCCATTAAGTATGATGTTGGCTATTGTTTTGTCATATATGACTTTTATTATGTTGAGGTATGAGCCCTCTGTTCCCACTTTGCTGAGAGTTTTCATCAAGAAAGGGTGTTGGATTTTGTCAAATGCTTTTCCTGCATCGATTGATATGACTATGTGATTTTTGTCTCTCAATTTGTTTATGTGATGTATCACATTCATTGATTTGCGGATATTGTACCATCCTTGCATCCCCAGAATAAATCCCACTTGGTCATGGTGAATGATCTTTCTAATGTAATGCTAGATCCAATTTTCTAGAATTTTGTTGAGGATTTTAGCATCTGTGTTCATCAAGGAGATTGTCCTAAAGTTCTCTTTCATTGTGGTGTCTTTATCTAGTTTTGGAATTAAGGTAATGCTGGCTTCATAGAAAGAGCTTGGAAGTGTACCTTACTCTTGAATTTTTTGTAATAGCGTGAGGAGGATAGGTTTTAGTTATTTGAATGCTTGGTAGAACTCCCCTGTAAATCCATATGGATGAGGACTTTAGTTTGCTGGAAGATTTTTGATTACTGCTTCAATTTCTTCCATAGTTATCAGCCTATTATGATTTTTTTATTCTTCTTGATTGACTTTTGGAAGCTTGTAGTTTTCTAAGAATATGTCCATTTTTGTCTAGGTTGTCTGTTTTGCTGGAATAAACTAGTTCATAGTATTTTTTTCATAATCCTTTTTATTTCTGTGGTGTCTATTGTTACTTCACCTCTTTCATTTCTGATTTTGTTTATTTGGGTCCTCTTTCTTTGCTTCTTGGTTAGCCTGGCTAGAAGTTCATCAATCTTGTTTATCCTTTCAAAGAAGCAGCTCTTGGTTTTATTGATCTTTTGTATTTTTTGTCTCTATTTCATTTATTTCTGCTCTGATCTTTATTATCTTCTTCCTTGTGCTCACTCTGGGCTTTTCTGGTGCTCTCTTTCTAACTCTTTAAGTTGTAGAGTTAGAGACCTTATTACCAGTTTTTTGTTTTTGTTTGTTTTTGTTGTAGGCCTGCAATGCTATGAACTCCCTCTCAGGGTTGCTTTCACTGTGTGTAATAGATTTTGGATTGTTGTGTTTTCATTGACATCTCTTGCCATGATGCTTTTTATTTATTCTTTGATCTCTTTGGTAACCCAATCATTGTTTAATAGCATACTATTTAGCCTCCAAATGTTTGATTTTTTATTGTTTTTATTGTAGTTGATTTCTAATTTTATTCCATTGTGATCTGAGAAGATACTTGATATGATTTCTATCTTCTTGAATTTGCTTCTTCGAATTTCAAATCTTTGGCTTGATTCTTGCGCTCCTCTGGTCTGCTATTGGGTATAATATTCTTTATTTCAGTCCGTGTATGCTTAATTTCTAGTTTCTTTATCGTAGCATCGAGGGTCTCATTAGTTTTTGTGAGGCTCTCCACAAGTTTATTGCAAGCTTTCAAAATTGCGTTTTTTAGCTCCATATCCTCCATTTCTGTCATGTTTTTTTTGTCTTCGCATTTTTTATGCTTTCTTGGTGTACCCCCTTGTGGTCTTTGTGCGCAGTCTTGTTCTAGTTAAGCCTTGATTTTTTTAGTTAATACTGAGGGATTTGACCACCAGGCTGACTGGCTGTGAGAATCAGCTGTGTGGAAAACTTCTGTCCTCTAGGGAGGTGCTAATCTAGCCTTTGCCTGAGGCGATCCAGCAAATGGCTCTGCGCAGGGCTTGGGCGGGGCGGGATCAACAGGGCGGGTGGAGGGAGCAGTTATGGCTGCTCTCAGTCCCTTCCCAGAGGCTCTGCTTCTCAGAACCCCGGCAGCCACTGCAAACCTCGGAGAGAAAGCTGCCCTCAGATTCCAACTGATGCCGGACAATCCTGCTTCTCCCGTCTGAGTCTGAGTCCCTAGAGACTCGCCCGGATCTGGAGCCCAAAGTCTGAGACTCCCTCCCGACCGAAAATGACAACCGCGCCCTCAGCCACCAGCCCGCTTTGCGCGCGCACCTAGGTACCTTTGTATTTTCCACACTGCGCCTCCTCTGAGCCTCGGTTTGCTGTTCTCTTTCCTTCTAGTTGAAGAGTCTCTCCTCAGCCAGCTTTCCTGTGGTTCTGGGTGATGTCTGTTCCGTCTTTTAGTTGTATTTTTGAAGTGGTTGTTTTCGGCAGCAGTCTCCGGTGTTTACCTATGCCGCCATCTTTCGTACTCTATCTTCTTGAATTTGAAAAGACTTTGCCTGTGTCCCAATATGTGGTCTATCTTTGAAAATGTCCCATGTGCACTTGAGAAGAATGTATATTCTGTAGCTTTGATGTGAAATGTTCTGAAGATGTCAATTAAGTCCATCTGATCTAGTGAGTCATTTAGGATTGCTGTTTGCTGATTTTTTGTTTAGAGGATTTATCCAGTGGTGTCAATGGGGTATTAAAGTCCCCTATTATGACTGTATTGCTGTCTATCTCTCCCTTAATATCTTCCAGAAGTTTTTTTATGTATTTGGGTCCTCCTGCATTGGGTACATATATATTTACCAGAATTATATCCTCTTGATGAATCACTCCCTTTAGTATTATGAAGTGGCCTTCCTTACCTCTTACTATGGCCTTCACTTTGAGGTCTAATTTGTCAGATATAAGTATTGCTATCCCAGCTTTTTTTCCATTTCCTTTCTCCTGAAAAAATTTTCCCATCCCTTCATTATTAATATGTGTGAGTCCTTTATTCTGAAGTAGATCTCTTGTAAACAACAGATATATGGGTCATATTTTCTTGTCTATTCAGCTACCCTATATCTTTTTTTATCTTTAAATTCTTTATTAGTTAAGGAATTACAAATGTGTCCTCATTCCCCCCCCCCATTTACCCCCATCCTCCCCCCCACAACTCATGCTCTCATCCCCCTGCTGTCCATGTCCATTGGTTTGGCTTATATGCATGCATACAAGTCCTTTGGTTGATATCTTCCCCTTACCCCCACTCTCCCCTACTTTCCCTCTGGGGATTGATAGTCTGATCACTGTTTCTCTGTCTTTGGATCTGTCCCTGTTCATCAGTCTATGTTGTTCTCTATGTTCCACAAATGAGTGAGATCATGTGGTATTTATCTTTCTCTGACTGGCTTATTTCACTTAGCATAATGCTCTCCAGTTCCATCCAAGCTGTTGCAAAAGGCAAGAGTTCCTTCTTTTTTACCACAGCATAGTATTCCATTGTGTAGATGTACCACAGGTTTTTAATCCACTCATCTGTTGATGGGCACTTAGGCTGTTTCCAAATCTTAGCTATGGTGAATTGTGCTGCTATGAACATAGGGGTGCATATATCCTTTCTGATTGGTGTTTCTGGATTCTTGGGATATATTCCTAGAAGTGGAATCACTGGGTCAAATGGGAGTTCCATTTTTAGTTTTTTGAGGAAGCTCCATACTGTTCTCCACAGTGGCTGCACCAGTCTGCATTCCCACCAGCAGTGCAGAAGGGTTCCTTTTTCTCCACATCCTCTCCAACACTTGTTGTTTGTTGATTTGTTGATGATAGCCATTCTGACAGGTGTGAGGTGATACCGCATTGTCATTTTGATTTGCATCTCTGGTATAATTAGTGACTTTGAGCATGTTTTCATATGTCTTTCGGCCCTCTGTATGTCCTCTTTCGAAAAGTGTCTATCTAGGTCCATTGCCCATTTTTTGATTGGATTGTTTATCTTCTTATTATTAAGTTTCATGAGTTCCTTGTAAATGTTAGAGATTAAACCCTTATCGGTGATATCATTGGCAAATATGTTCTCCCATGCAGTGGGTCTTCTTGTACCCTATATCTTTTGATTGGAGCATTTAATCTGTTTACATTTAAGGTTATGTTTTATAGGTCTTGTTTGTTGCCATTCTTATTCTTTACACCTGTGTTCCTTCTTCCCTTCCTATTTCTTCTATTTACAGCAGTCTCTTTAGCATTTCTTGCATTGATGGTTTGGCGGTAATAAACTCCCTGAGCCATGTTTTGTCTAAGGGGAAGCTCCTGATTTCACCTTAAATTTTGAATGATAGCCTTGCTGGATATAGTACTGTTGCATTCATCCCCTTGCTTTGCATCATTTTGTATATTTCATCCCATTCCCTTTTGGCCTGTTGTGTTTGAGTGAGAAATCAGTTGATAGACTATGGGAGATACCTTATAGGTAACTTTCTGTCTCTCTCTGGCAGCCTTTAAGATTCTTACTTTATCGTTGGTGTTTGCCAATCCTATATAATAAAAGAGAAACATGTAAATTGACCATCCCTCCACTACGCTCACCAGCCAATGATGAGTTAGTATGCAAATTAAACCAACAAGATGGCCAGGTAATTTGCATACACAGGCGCTGGGTGGAGAGCAGAGCAGGAGAGCCAGCAGAGAGTTGAGCGATTTGGGGAACTTGGCTCCCCAAGCCACCATACGGAGATCAGAGAGGGAGAGCTGGCGGCTTGGAGGACTTGGCAGAGTGGGAGGCCATGGGACAGAGACACAGCAGGAAGGGAAAACCAAGATCATGGGGAGCACCAGGAATTCTGGGAATCGTAGTTCTGTTGGCAGACGGATCTCCTAGACACTATTGCAAAGTGAGCCTGGAGCAAGTTACTGTTGCGGTGGGGGATGGAGGGAAAGCAAAGGTGTGAGACATAAGTAAAATCAGAGTGTCTAGGAAAAATTAAAGGGAAGATATCCTAAAACTTCCAGTAAATCTCCACCAATGAAGCAAAGAAAAAAAAAGCTTCTATTATTCTGTGAGCAACAAACCAAACTGAGTTGGGGTCTCAGACAATTTGCTCATATGATTGCAAAGACAGACAGAAACTCCTGGATTGGAGAGGGCTCCCAGATAGGAGAGGGTACAGATCTGGCTGAGGGACCCCCACACTCCCCCCCCAGTGCACGAATGTCATGCACCGGGCCTCTAGTTAATTATAATGTGTGTTGGTGTCGGTCTTTTTGGGTTCATCTTATTTGGGACTTCTGTGAGTTTTTTCTTCCCAATATCAGGGAAGTGTTCTATCATTATTTCTTCAACCAGAATTTCTAGTCCTTCCTCCATCTCTTTTTCTTCTGGCACCCCTATTATGCGGATGTTTTTTCATTTCTTGTTGTCCCAAAGCTCCCTTAAGCTTTCCTGCTTTTTAGGTTTTTTTTTTTTTCCAGTTGCCTCTCTGCTGGGGTGTTTTTTCCTACCATGTCTTCTAGCTCACTGATGCGGTCCTCAGCTTCTTCTAGTCTACTGTTGATGCTTTCTATTGTTTTCTTTATTGTAGCTATGTCATTCTTCATTTCTTCTTGGTTTTTCTTCATTTCTTCTTGATTCTTACACATGTTAACCCTTTTTGGTCCAACGTGGAGGCTGACTCGACAGACCAGGTGCTAGGAGCAGGTCCAACGTCAAGGCTGAGACATCGCAAACCAGTTCAACATTCAATCCCATCAATTAATTTGGGCCAGACTGTTTGAATTCCAAAAATAAAATTGGACCGCAAAAGGTATTTGCCTTCTATCCTTTTCAGCATTCTTATGACCATTGCTCTGAATTGTTTCTCTGACAAATTGCTTGCCTCCATTTCGTTACTTCCTTTACTGGTGAGTTCTCCTTTTCTTTCATATTGGGGCTGTTTCTTTGCCTTCCTATTTTTACTCCTCTCATGGTGTCTGGTTATATGGCTCACTCTCTACCACGTTGACCAAATAGTACAAAATGCAACTCGACAAGACACAACACAAGGAACAAAACACAAATGCATCCATGACATTGATAACCCCAAATAAAGGTGACCACCAGAGAAAAGAGAATTAGGGGAGAGAAAATAGTGCAAAAGTGATATTGAGAAAATGGAAAAAAAGGTGAGAAAAGAAAAAGAAAAAATGAGGGGAAAAATGAAAGAGAAAAAACATATGCATATGGGGAGAAAACTCCACAAAACCAACAACTAAACCAAAAAATGCAAGCCACAAACCCCCAGAAAAAAAGGAGGGGAGCTGAATCTGAAGAGACAGAGCTTATTTGCAGAAGATAAGTTAAAGGAATTGAATAAATTGGGGAATGGCCACAATTAAATATAGAGAAGGTAGAAAGAGAATGAGTGTATAAGAAGAAATGTAAAAAACAAAATACTCAATTAAAAAATAAATAATAACTTTTAAATAATAGTAATTAAAATATATATATTAAATATATATATACATATATATATGTATATATATAATATATATATAAAATCTTCCCCTTTCTTTGATCTATTTATCTATATATTCATCTATTTTTGGAAAAGGAGAATAGTTAGGAGTCAGGCCTGAATTTGGTGAGTGAAACTAATTAAGCTATCAGTATAAGAAAAGAACAAGCAAGGAGAGGAAAAACAAAAGCATAAAATAAAAAACAAAAACAAAGAAACAATCTAACAACCTATTAAACAAGCAACAACAATAAGAAAAAAAATTGGATAGTGAAGAAAGAGAAAAGTGAAGGGTGCATAGACTTGGAGCAGGAGAGAGAAAATTAGATATATGAGTAAGCCAATAGAGACTACTATAATAGTAATGCATCAATAAAGCAGATAAAGAAGATCAATTTTTAGCAAGGAGTAAAAAGAAAGGAGAGAGAAAAACTAAAGCAGGAACAGAAGAGAAACGGGCTGAAAATGGGTGAAATGAGGAAGAAAGGATTGGCATAAAAGAAAAAATGAGATAAATTAATGATAAAATAAAATAAAATAAAAATGGAATGTAGAACACTAATCCAAAAACAAAAACAAAACAAAAAAAAGAAAGGTTAAAAATAATAATAAATAAAAATATTAAAATAAAATAAATAAAAGAAAAAAATTAGTTTCTTAAATAAAAGATAAAAAAAAGTGAAATAGTGAAGTTCATTCGCTCCAGCTGAGTATTTAATGTCCCATGGGGGCTGGTCTCAGAACCCTCTCCATTGTTCTATCTGCCACGTCTCAGCTTCCTGTGAGATAGTCAACACTGCGTTGAAGCTCCCAGCGATTCAATGCTCTTCTGTGTCAGATGCCACAGACTTGGTTTCAGCCAGGCAGGACCATTCTGCCTGCTTTCAGTTGTATTTACACAAACACCTATTTCTGACATGGCCTCTAGGTGGTGGTGTTTCTGTATTAGTTTCCTGGACCAAATGGCCACTCAACCCAGGGGATATTTCAAATCTTTGTTTCCCTATCAAGCTCAAAGCTGGGTGCGGCTGTGCTGCCAGGAGGGGCCTGGTCTTCAGGAGAAAAATGGCTGTTCAGAGTTGGAGGGATCAGACTGTCCCAGAGGTGGCCTCCTGATCACCTCTCCCTATTTTGTTCCCCAACTTCCACAAAACCACCTTCCCCTGCAGTGCAGCCACAGTGAGTGTTTGTAATTGAAAAGTCCTGGGTTTAGGGAGTAAAAGCAAGGATATTATAAAGACAGAGCAACCGTGCTACTCTCTCCCCCCAGCACTGGGCAGCCAGTGCAGAACTTCTGGCTGCCTTTCTGGGCATAGCCACCCATGGCTGTGGGCTTAGATCTAGAGTCCCCCACTGCCAGCAGCCCTGTGGACACCCTTCCACAGTCGAGCACTACACTTGTCCCCAAGGGACATGGTGTTGGTTCAGCCCAGTCCAGTCTGTGCACGTTTCTCCCTCCACCCCAGATCCCAGATCCCACTGGTTTCCCGGCTACCTCTGACCTTTCTGTCCATGGATTGTCTCTCCAACTGTGTTTAATTCACCAATTCCAGGTGGATGTTATTCGATTAAGCTGTTTCCTTTATCTGCTCCATGAGAAGTTGCCAGATCCATCTGCCTATTTGGCCACCATTTTGTCTCCCTGTGGACAAACTTTTTAGGAGCCTGTGGCCAGGGAGGCTGGAGTCCCAGTCAGTGTTCATGGTTTCACAGCCATGGCAGCTGATCCCTGGCTGATATGGCTGTAGGGTCCCTGGTGGAGACTGAGATCTCCCTGGGTGGAGGTGAGGGTGAACTCCCAGTCACAGCTGCTCTCCCCTTTAAGATGGCATGGTCTCTGAGTTACACTTATTAATTTGTGCAGTTATTCAGTGTCTGGTAAGTTAATGTTCAAGAAAAAATATTAATTTTTATTAAAGTGTTCTATTATTCTATGTTAACGACTAGAGGCCTGGTGCACGAATTTGTGCACAAGTGGGGTCCCTCTGCCTCGCTGGCGATCGGGGTTGCTCAGGGCCATCTCGTCCAGTCCTGATCAGGGCCAATTGGGGCCGGTGGCCAGGGAGGGACCACGGGAGGGACTGCAGGAGGGCTCCATGGCATGTCCAGTCCCAGTATCGTCCAGTCCCGATCGGCCGGACCCCAGCAGCAAGGTAACCTACTGGTCAGAGCATCTGCCCTCTGGTGGTCAGTGCACATCCTAGTGACTGGTTGGTTGACCACTTGGTCAGACATTTAGCATATTAGGCATATATATATATATATATATATATATATATATATATATATATATGTTTGAACTCAGCACGCACTTTCCTG
>NW_005871050.1:2413943-2430334 GCF_000147115.1 Myotis lucifugus | reverse complement strand
TGATTAATGAGTTTCTCCCATCATTGATGTTTCTATCTCTCTCTCCTTCTGCCTTCCTCTCTGAAATCAATAAAAATATATTAACAAAAATAAAAATAAATAGTCCATGAATCAAACATCACTGTTCTCCATCCATCCAGTCCCCTCATAACCCTCTTTTGCCTTGGGCCACCCCCCCCAACACACACACTCTGCTGGGGTCTGTAAAATGGGGTCAGGATTTGTACTTCAACCAAGGACCACGTTACAGCAGGTTCCTCCTTCCGTGCTCATCTCTGTCCCCAGTCCTGTGGGGTCTCTCCCTCCCTCCCCTCCATCTAACTTGGTGGATTCTTCTCTGCCCCCTCCTCCTGTGACCTCCTGTCTGCAGCCTCCCCCTTTCTCCTCTGGGAGCAGAGCTCCCCAAAGGCTGTGCAGGGTGGAGCTGAGTGGGGTGGGGCAGGGCTGTGCGGGGTAGGTGAGATGGGGTGGGAGAGGCAGTGCAGGGTGCCCAGGCGGTCCTCGGGGGAGAGCTGGGGTGATGGGTCACGGGGAGGAGGAGGGAGGAATGTGGAGCCTGTCCTGTGGGCTGCCCCCACCTAGCAGCTTTTCTAGGCCCCTGCACAGCTGTCATCTGCCTCCCACTTCCTTTCAAGTTTTGGACTGGGTTTCTCTGACTCAGCCCTGCCCCCCTCTCTGCTGCATCCTGGGAGCCAGAGGCCACTACTTGGCCTTGAGCAGGTGCACCTGGCCCATCCCGACCCCCCCTCCCCTGCCGTAATGGTGCTACCCAATCTCCTGGAGTAGTTAGTGAAACTTAACAAATAAAAAGAAGCAGCTCTGAAGATTATAAATTGTGCACTGAGAATGCCACAGGCTGCAGAGGGCTGCACAGTCCACAGCTCTTGGATCACGTGTAGCAGCCTTCCACGCCACCCGGCCCCTCCTGGCTCCCACCTTGGCCCCAGGCTCAGGCCAAACCCTGGGAGCTTCCTGATGGCTCTCACCTCACACCTCACTTTCCAGTCCAGCCCACCAGCACCTGCAGCAAGCTAACCTACCGGTCGGAGCATCTGCCTCCTGGTGGTCAGTGCACATCATAGCGACAGGTCGAGTGGTCAAACTCCCAGCCAAACTCCTGGTCAAGGGGACAATTTCCATATTAGGCTTTTATTAAATAGGATTACTCATTTATTTCAGTCCTTTGTATTCAGCATGTCTCTATCAAAATAAATCTACGTTTCTATGAAAATTGAAGCTTTTGGTTCTTTTTGCAGCCCACATAAACTAAACCTTGTTTATTTGGCCCGTGATAGCCTTTGAGTTTGACATGCTTGGCATAGAGGATTGTGCATGGAAAAGCCAGTCCTAGAAGAGCTGTACATAATTTTGTCTGCGATTCATTAGCTAGACATGACTACTATTAACTATTAACTTCAAGGGCATGGTGGGAGGTTGGGAAATGTAGTCTAGCTGGATGCCAGGGAAAAGAGGAGAAAATTCACATTGATGAAGTAGTCTCTGCCACAGACAGTAATTATCATTTTGGGATACTTCTTCTGTGCCAGATTCTGTGCTAAGTGCGTTTATATGCATTATCTTTTTAAGCCTTGCAACCCTAATGAGGTGGACACTATTTTAGCCCTGTTTTGAGATGAGGAACCTGAGCTTTAAATCATTTAATAAGTGAATTCTAAAGCTACTCTTTGAATTGGGTCTTTCTGACCGCAGGGCTGGACCTCTTAATCTCTATAATTTTGTAACTGTTCTATGTGATTTTTCTATGTTGGAATGTATTCTACTGGATTCTAACCTAATGGAAATAGGTCATTTAGTGAAAGGCTTTTTTTTTTTTTTTAGTTCTTTGAGTGTTTATATCATGTTATAGCTGGCCAACTTCCCAGTCATATTTCAGCTCTCCACAGGTGAGCTGTCAAAAAATGGCCATAGATGAAATATACTGCTTCAAGCAGATATTTATCCACAGTTTCTCTTGGAATGTTGTCCACACAGGGTATATGAAGTGTTTATGAACCTAGGGAATGATGATTGGAAATGAGGTTGGAAATCTCACCAGCTACCTCTCTGATGAGGTTTCCAGTTTCTTTTGAGTCACAAGGGACACTCATCTAACTGCACTCTTGTGGTATTGGGAAAGTTCTGCTTTGGGTCTTGGCCATCATCAGAAGGGCTGGGAAGTGAAGCATTCAGGGATGCAAATTAGCACTGCTCTTTTGCCAAGGCTATAAAGAAGCCAGGCTGCCTGAGGTCAGTAGCCTAATACACTGAAGGCAACTGGCCTTTCAGGTGCATGGTTTTCAGAGGAGTGTGTACCTGGAGAGAGCAGAAACCTGGTTAGCTCTGTGAGAGGAGAGGATTATGACAAACTTGAATTTTATACCAATTAACCAAAGATGGTGGCCTGACTGAGAGGGTTAGAAGTCTACTTAGAGCAGCTGTGGGCAAACTACGGCCTGCGGGTCGGATCCAGCCCGTTTGAAATGAATAAAACTAAAAAAAAAAAAAAGACTGTACCCTTTTATGTAATGATGTTTACTTTGAATTTATATTAGTTCACACAAACACTCCATCCATGCTTTTGTTCCGGCCCTCCGGTCCAGTTTAAGAACCCATTGTGGCCCTAGAGTCAAAAAGTTTGCCCACCCCTGACTTAGAGGTTAACCAATATTGGGAGAAAAATATATAAAACTAAAAGATTTAGAATTTGAAGTGCTTGCTTTTCAATATGTTATTCTGGTGTCTTATAAAGATACTTTTTCCTTACATAGTTTCACTCAGTCTGACTTTAAATTCTGAGAAGAACAACTACTGTTTCAATTAGTTCTTGTGGCATGGGCATAATATGAAATTTATGACATTCTTTCATGCCCCCTTCCTCTCATACTAGAAATGGAAATTTTGTGGATTTGTTTTCTATTTTTATTTATTTATTTATTTAGTCTAAAGTTTTACATATGTCTCCTTTTCCCCCAATTGAACCCCGCCCCCAGCCATTCCTACCCTTGGCAAGACCCCACTGCCTGTGTCCATTGGTTATGCTAATATGCATACAAGTCCTTTAGTTGCTCTCTAAACCCCACTCCACTACAATTTGTCTTTAGATTGATCTATTCTTGTTCATCAAATTATGTTGATCATTATATCCCACACTAGAGGCCTGGTGCATGAAATTTGTGCATGGTGGTGATGGGGTGTCCCTCAGCCCAGCCTTCACCCCCTCCAATCTGGGACCCCTTGGGGGATGTCCAACTGCTGGTTTAGGCCCAATCCCACATCCCTTTCACAAGCTGGGACTGCTGACTCCCAACCGCTCGCCTGCCTGCCTGACTGCCCCTAACCACTTCTGCCTGCCAGCCTGATCATTGCCTAACTGCTCCCCTGCCGGCCTGTTCCCCCCCAAGAGCCCTCCCCTACTGGCCTGGTCGCCCCCAACTGCCCTACCCTGCCGGCCTGGTCACCGCTAACTGCCCTCCCCTGCAGGCTTGGTTGCCCCTAATTGTGCTCCCCTACAGGCCTGGTCACCCCCAACTGCCCTCCCCTGCCACCATCTTGTGGTGGCCATCTTGTGCAAGGGCGTGACAGTCAAATTGCATATTACCTCTTTATTATATAGGATATGAGTGAGATCATGTGATACTTATCTTTCTCCTACTGGCCTACTTTGCTTGGCATAATGCTCTCCAGTTCCACCCAAGTTGTTGCAAATGGTAAAAGGTCCTTCTTTTTTATAGCAGCATAGTATTGCATTGTGTAGAAGTACCACAGTTTTTTAATCAACTCATCTGCTGATGGCACTTAGGCTGTTTCCAAATCTTAGCTATTGTAAATTGTGCTGCTATGAACATAGGGGTGCATATATCCTTTCTGATTGGTGTTTCTGGTTTCTTGGGATATAGTCCTTGAAGTGGGATTACTGTGTCAAATGGGAGTTCCATTTTTAACTTTTTGAGGAAACGCCATACTGTTCTCCACAGTGGCTGCACCAGTTTGCATTCCCACCAGCAGTGTAGGAAGATTCCCTTTTCTCCACATCCTCACCAGCACTTGTCCTTTGTTTATTTGTTGATGATAGCCATTCTGACAGGTGTGAGATGGTACCTCATTGTTGTTTTGATTTGCATCTCTCAGATGATTAGTGACTTTGAGCATGTTTTCATATGTCTCTTGGCTTTCTGAATGTCCTCTTTCAAAAAGTGTCTATTTAGGTCCTTTGCCCATTTTTAGATTGGATTGTTTGTCTTCCTTTTGTTAAGTTGTATGAATTCCCTGTAAATTTTGGAAATTAAACCCTTATCTGAAATATCATTGGCAAATATGTTCTCCCCTGCAGTGGGCTTTCTTGTTGTTTTGTTGATGGTTTCTTTTGCTGTGCAGAAGCTTTTTATTTTGATGTAGTCCCATTTGTTTATTTTCTCCTTAGTTTCCATTGCCCTAGGAGCTGTGTATGTAAAGATATTGCTATGACATATAACTGCTATTTTGCTGCCTATGAAGTCTTGTAGGATTTTTATGGTTTCCTGTCTTACATTCAAGTCCTTTAACCATTTTGAGTTTGTTTTTGTGTATGGTGTAAGTTGGTGATCTAGTTTCTTTTCTTTTCTTTTCTTCTTTTTTTTTTTTTTGCATGTATCTGTCCAAATTTCCAAGCACCATTTATTGAAGGGGCTTTCTTGACTCCATTGTATGCTCTTGCCTTTGCCTCCTTTGTCAAATATTAATTGGGAATAATGGCTTGGGATGATTTCTGGGATTCTCTTTTCTGTTCCGTTGGTCTATATGTCTATTCTTGTGCCAGTACCAGGAAGTTTTGAGAACTGTAGCTTGGTAATATAGATTGATGTCTGGTAATGTGATCCCTCCAAATTTGTTCTTCTTTCTCAGGATTGCTGTGGCTATTCGGAGTCTTTTCTTATTTCAAGTGAATTTTTTGAGAGTTTGTTCAAGATCTTTGAAATATGCCGTTGGTATTTTAATGGGTATTGCACTGAATCTGTAGATTGTTTTGGGTAGTATGGACATTTTAATGATGTTGATTCTACCAATCCATGAACATGGTATGTTCTTCCATTTGTTTATGTCTTCCTCTCCCTCTTTTGTCAATGTCCTGAAGTTTTCTTAGTACAGCTCTTTTACGTCCCTAGTCAAATTTATTCCTAGGTATCTTAATTATTTTTGTGCAATGGTAAATGAGACTGTTTGTTTTCTTTTCACTCTCTGTAAATTCATTATTTGTGTATAAAAAGGCCATAGATTTCTGGGGGTTAATTTTTTATCCTGCCAAATTGCAAAATTCATTTTTTAGGTCTACTAGTTTTTTGATGGAGTCTTTGGGGTTTTCTATGTACAGTATCATTTCATCTGCAAATAAGGACAGTTGTACTTCTTCTTTTCCAATTTGGATAGCATTTATTTCTTCTTCTTATCTTATCACTATGGCTAGCACTTCCAGTACTATATGAAACAGGAGTGGTGAGAGTGTGTATCCCTGTCTTGTTCCTGTTTTTAGGGGAAATGAGTTTATATTTTGCCTATTGAGTATGATGTTGGCTGTAGTTTTGTCATATAAGGCTTTTATTATGTTGCGGTATTATCCCTCTATTCCCACTTTGCTGAGAGTTTTTATCTAGAAAGGGTGTTGGATTTTGTCAAATGCTTTTTCTGCATCGATTGATATGACTATGTGATTTTTGTCTTTCAGTTTGTTTATGTGATGTATCACATTTATTGATTTGCGAATATTGTACCATTCTTGCACCCCTGGAATAAATCCCACTTGGTCATGGTGTATGATCTTTCTAATGTAAGGCTGAATCTGATTTACTAGAATTTTGTTGAAGATTTTAGCATCTATGTATGTTCATCAAGGATATTGGCCGGTAGTTCTTTTTTGTGGTGTCTTTATTTGGTTTTGGGATTAGGGTTATGCTGGCTTCATAGAAAGAGCTTGGAAGTGTGACTTCCTCTCGAGTTTTTTGGAATAGTCTGAGGAGGATAGGTTTTAGTTCTTCTTAGAATGCTTGGTAGAACTCCCTGTAAAGCCATCCACACCAGGGCTTTTGTTTGTTGGAAGTTTTTTTTATCGCTGCTTCAATTTCTTTGGTATTTATGGGCCTATTCAGGTTTTTTATTCTTCCTGATTGAGATTTGGGCGCATGAATTTTTCTAAGAATATGTCCATTTCATCTAGGTTGTCCATTTTGTTGAAATAGAGTTGTTCATAGTATTCTTTCATAATTGTTTGTATTTCAGTGAGATGGATTGTTACTTCATCTCTTCCATTGCTGATTTTGTTTATGTGGGTCCTTTCTCTTTGCTTCTTGGTGATTCTGGCTAGAGGTTCATCAATCTTCTTTATCCTTTCAACGAACCAGCTCTTGTTTCAGTGATCTTTTTTTTTTTTTTTGCCTCTGTGTCATTTCTCTCTGCTCTGATCTTTATTATTTCCTTCCTTCTGCTTATGCTGGGCTTTTCTTGTTGCTCTCTTTCTAACTCTTTGAGTTGTATGGTTAGATAATTTATTACCATTGTTTCTTGTTTTTTTTTTTTGAGGTAGGCCTGTAGAGCTATGAACTGCCCTCTCAAGACTGCTTTTACTCTTTTCCATGGATTTTGGATTGTTGTGTTTTCATTGTCGCCTCTTGCCATGATGCTTTTTATTTCTGCTTTAATCTCTTTGGTAACCCACTCATTGCTTAATAGCATGCTATTTAGCCTCTAGGTATTTGATTTTTAATTGTTTTTATTGTAGTTGATTTCTAGTTTTATGCCATTGTGATCTGAGAAGATGCTTGATATGATTTCTATCTTCTTAAATTTGAAGATACTTTGCCTGTGTCACAATATATGGTCTATCTTTGAAAATGACCCATGTGCACTTGAGAAGAATCTATATTCTGTGGCTTTGGGGTTAAATGTTCTGAAGATGTCAATTAATTCCATCTGATCTAGTGAGTCATTTAGGATTGATGTTTCTTTGCTGATGTTTTGTTTAGAGGATTTGATCAGTGGTGTTAGTGGGGTATTAAAGTTCCCTACTATGACTGTATTGCTTTCAATCTCTCCCTTGATATCCTTCAGAAGTTGTTGGTTTTTATTTTTTTTTTGTTCTTGTTGTGTTTTTTTTTTTTTTTTATGTACTTGGGTGCTCCTGTATTGGGTGCATATATGTTTACCAGAGTTATATCTTTTTGTTGAATTGCTCCCTTTAGTATTATGAAGTATCCTTCCTTATCTTTTGTTATGGCCTTAACTTTGAGGTCTAATTTGTCAGATGTAAGTATTTGCTAGCCCAGCTTTTTTTTTCATTTCCATTCACCTGACAAACCTTTTTCCACCCCTTCACCATCAGTTTGTGTGAGTCTGTTGTTCTGAGGTGGGTTTCCAGCAGACAACAGATATATGGGTCATGTTTTCTTATTCACTTAGCTACCCTATGTCTTTTGATTGGGGTATTTAATCCATTTACATTTAAAATTATTATTGATAGGTACTTGTTTATTGCCATTTTTATTCTTTATGCCTGTGTTCCTTTTCCCCTCCCTATTTCTTCTTTTTACATCAGAGCCTTTAGCATTTCTTGCATTGCTGGTTTGGTGGTAACAAACTCCCTTAGTCCTTTTTTGTCTGTGAAGCTTTTTTTGGTCTGATTTCACCCTCAGTTTTGATTGATAGCCTTGCTGGGTACAACATTCTTGGATTCAGACCCTTGCTTTGCATGGCTTTGTATATTTTATTCCATTCCCTTCTGGCCTGATGTGTTTCTGTTAAGAAATCAGTCGCTAGTCTGATGGGGGATCTTTGTAGGTAACTTTCTGTGTCTCTCTGGCAGCCTTTAAGATTCTTACTTAGTTGTTAGTGTTTGCCAATTTAATTATAATGTGTCTTAGTGTCAGTCTTTTGGGGTTCATATGTGAGTTTCTTGGACTTTTGTGAGTTTTTCTTCCCTATATCAGGGGAGTTTTCTGTCATTATTTCTTCAAACAGGTTTTCTATTCACTGTTCAGTTTCCTCTCCTTTTGGCACCCCTATTATGCAGATGTTGTTTCGTTTAGTGTTGTCCCAAAGTTCCCTTAGGCTCTCCTCCTGTTTTTTAATTTTTTTTTTCTAGATGCTGCTCTGCTTGGATATTTTTTCCTACCTTGTCTTCTAGCTCACTGATGCGTTTCTCTACTTCTTCTAGTTTATGGCTGATGCTTTCTATTGAGTTCTTTATTTATTTTTTTTATATTTCTTTTTTTTATTTATTTTTATTTTTTTATTTTTTGCTAAAAGTATTACAAAGGGTATTACATATGTGTCCTTCCCCCCCCCGCCCTTGACAAACCCCTGCCCTCCCTTACCCCCCAGTGTCTTATGTCCATTAGTTATGCTTATATGGATGCATACAAGTCCTTCGGGTGATCTCTTACTCCCCTCCCTCCTGTCCCCCAACCCTCCCTGGGCCTTCCCACTTGCAGTTTGAGAATCAGTTTGAGGCAGCTCTCCTCTGTATCTATTGTGTTCGAAAATTTGTATGGTCTTTACTATTCAGGAATGACTGAGTTCATGTGGTATTTTTCCTTCAATGACTGGCTTGTTCACTTAGCATAATGCTCTATTGAGTTCTTTATGCCAGCTATGCCATTCTTATTTCTTCTTTGTTTTTCTCCATTTCCTCTTGGTTCTTACACATGTTGTCGAATTTGTCTTTCCATCCATTTCAGCAACCTATGACCATTGCTCGGAATTCTTTCTCTAGCACATCACTTACCTCCATTTCGGTTACTTCCTTTTCTTTTTTATGCGGGCTGTTTCTTTTCTCCCCAGGATGGCTCTTCTCTGGACGTCTGGTGATAAAGCTCAGTCAAGGTTGAGATCCACTGCCCTAGGCCCATGGTCGGCAAACTGCGGCTCGCGAGCCACATGTGGCTCTTTGGCCCCTTGAGTGTGGCTCTTCCTAAGCCTTAGGAGTACCCTAATTAAGTTAATAACAATGTACCTACCAATATAGTTTAAGTTTAAAAAATTTGGCTCTCAAAAGAAATTTCAACCGTTGTACTGTTGATATTTGGCTCTGTTGACTAATGAGTTTGCCGACCACTGCCCTAGGTGATATCTAACCTTTCTGTCCACAGACTGCCTCAACAGCTGTATTTAATTCGCCAATTCTGGGTGGATGTAATCGATGTAATCGATTCAGCTGTTCCTTCTATCTGCTCTGTGAGAAGGCGCAGGGCTCTTCCGCATATTTGTGCCCCTTTTTCTCCTCCTGGAAAGACTTTCTATTTGTCTGCGGTCAGAGAGGCTGGAGTCTTAGTGTTCCTGGGTTCAAAGCTGAGACCACTTGTCCCTGGGGGTTGTGGTTGTAGGGTCCTGGGAGGTATCTGAGGTCTCCCCAGTTGAAGGTAAGGCTGGGCTTCAGATCACCGCCACTCTCCCTTACAAGATGGCGTGGTCTCTGCAGCAGAGCCGGCCGCTCCTGGAGAGATTTCAGCGGCAGTAGAGGCTGCTGGGCCAGGGGAGCGCCATTTGGTAGTCTCCAACACTTCCTTGGAATATAACTGTCCCTCACTCACAAATATATACACTCCTGCCACATCCATGCACTCTCCTTTCATTCTCTCACTCACACACTATCTTGCAGCCTGCTGTCCTGTCGACAGCCATCTTTGATCCTGAAATTTTGTGTTTGATGTTTAAAATAAGGGAACCAATTTCTAATGTAAATTTGCATGGTGGTTCCTCAACACAGACAGTAGAGGTGGCTGTCTATTCTAATACCAGGGCATAGAAAGGGGCACATCAAATTCTGGTGCTGTTCAGATCACTTCATTTGAAAGAAATTCAGGCCTTTTGATACAACTATTTACTAAGAAAAAGTTTGTGATTAGTCAGTGGATGTCAGCAAGGAGGTATCAGGCACTGTGCTAAAATATGGACACACAGAGAAGCAAAAGACATGATTATACCCTCAAGGAATCTCAAAATCTACTGGGCTATTACAGTATGATAAAGGCTAGGATGAGTGCAAGCTGGCAACAAAGGGAGTTATCCTTAGGTATTAAAGACCAAGGCTATTGAAAGGACTAATACCAGGGTGACTAATTGTAGTGAGTTTTATAAAGCTGAGCCCCAAACCTCAACCTCTCCACCAATTCTCAAATAAACTCATGAAAACTTTATTTTGTAAAAATAAATTTCTTCTCTCTAATCTTCACCAAAAAAGTACTTCATTCTTTTCATAAATTCTTGTTAGATAACTATTATGAGCCAGATACTTTGCAAGAGCTATAAAGAGAATTATCTGTGATATTAATAGGGATGGGAGGTAGAGAACAAGTGGATAAACAATGTGGCAAGTGGGATGCTGGGGATATGCACAGGTTATTATGGGAGCACAGAAGAGAGGTACCTAATTTAGCCTGGGGAGAGGGGTGAGAATGTGGTTAGTCACCAAAGGCTTTTCAGAGGTATGAGCCTGAGCAGAAGCTAAAGGAATAAGTAGGTGTTAGCCAGGAGAAAGAAAGGACACAGCTGACGGGTTGCAGAGGGCATCCCAGGTAAAGAGAATAGTACAAATTTGAAGGTAAAACTTTAGTATAATACTGAAAATACTTCAATGATTCCATTTTGTTAAATGGATTTTAAATTATTATACACTGAGTGGCCAGATTATTATGACCACCCCATTAGTGCTTCGTTGGGCCACCTTTTGCCTTCAATACTGTGGCAGTTCTTCTTGGCATTGACTCCATGAGATGTTGAAAGTTGATGCAAGGAATCTGACACCATGACTGATGAATAGCACTGTCCAGTTCTGTGAGATTTAGGTTGTGGAACCAGCTGCGTGATGGCTCTTTTAACTTTGTCCCAAAAATGCTCAATTGGATTGAGATCTGGTGATTGTGGGGGCCACCTAAGCAATGTAAAGTCTCCCTCATGTTCTTGAAACCACTCCTGCACAATACGAGCACCGTGGCATGGCGCATTGTCTTGTTGGAAGAAGCCATCTCCATTGGGATATGCCATCAACATGATAGGATGAACTTGTTTGGCAACAATACTTAGGTATGTTGTGCTATACCGATGTTGTTCCACACGAATTAAAGGGCCCAGATCATGCCAGGAAAACATGCCCCAAACCATAACACTGCCCCCACCAGCTTGAAGGGTTGTACTCATGCATGTGGGGTGCATGCTTTCATGCTGTTTCCGCCAAATTCTCACTCTGCCATCTGCATGATGCAACTGGAAACGTGATTCATCAGACCACATGACTTTTTTCCAATGCTTGACCAATCCTTGTGTTCCTGTGTGAATTGGAGACATTTTATCTTGGTAACTGCAGACAGCAAAGGTGTTCAAATAGGCCTTTGGCTTCCATATCCCATATGATGCAGTGTACAGCTAATTTGCCTACAAATGTCAGGTGGTCATAATCTGGCCACTCAGTGTATATTTCTGATTATAACACAGATCCTTTGTACACAATTTAGGAATTACAGAAAAGCTCCAAGAAAAAAAGTAGAAATCACCTTGAATCCCTTCACTTAGAAAGCACCATCATTAATATTTGGTAAATTCTTTTTATTCCACATAACATAGGATTAATTTAAATGAATCCCTATTGGTGGTTTTACACTTGTTCACAAATATAAATATTGCTGTAACTAATGCCTTTCATAGACACGATGGCATAAGGGCTAAGAGCAGGGACTGCTTGGGTTTGAATCCAGGTTTTGTTATCCCTGGACTAATTATTTAACTTCCATGTGCCTCCATGTCCTCATATGTAAACTGGGTATGAAATATTACCAATCTCAGGAAGTAGTGAGAATTAAATGAGTTAATGCATGTAAATTTCTTAGAACAGGGCCTGAAATATAGTGAGCACTCATAAACTATTTGCTATTATTGTTAATTTTTGTATAAGGGTTGGCAAAAGTAGATTTAAGATTGTGAGTATGCAAAACACTCACATGCTGTTTCCGCCAAATTCTTACTCTGCCATCTGCATGATGCAACTGGAAACGTGATTCATTGGACCACATGACTTGTATTATTATTTATATATTATTTATGATTGTATTTATTATTATTTTATTATCCTAGTTTTTCCCACCCCTGTATATTTCTGATCATTTCCTGAGGCTAAAGTGTTGGAAGTTGAATGGTAGGATTGAGGAGTATATGTATTTTATGATGTTTAGTGCATATTGCCAAATTGCTAATAGAAAAGGCAAACCAATTTATTATCTTACCAGTAGTGCAGGGCAGTGCCTTTTGTCTGAAAATATCCTTTCACTTGTCCTGCATCTCTGTTCAAAGGCTTCATGGGACAAGGACCATGTCTAATTCACCATTGTATCTTTATTACATAATGCGTGCTTGATAGGTAACAGTTGCTTACTAAATATTTGTGAAATTAATGACATGTCAACTCTGGATATTTTCATTTTAAAAGTATGGCTTATTTTTAAGCAAATATTTTCTCTGTCTTTATTGTTTACTTTTAAATGTTGATTATGGCATTGCTTTAATTTGCACTTTTTGATTAGTAATGAGACAAAAAGATATTTTCCTCATGTTGATTGGCAATTTCTATTTCTTCTTTTGTGTATCTTCTGCAGTGTAAAATGACAACTTCAACTCTGCTTCCTGCTTCTAGGACTATTAAATAATTCAAAGAGAGTTCTAAATTCTCTCTTGTTTTCAAATTAATTTCAGAGAAAGGAAGGGAGAGGGAGAGAGAGATAGAAACATCAATGATGAGAGAGAATCATTGATCAACTGCCTCCTGCATTCCCCCTACTGGGGATTGAGTCAGCAACTGCAGCATGTGCCCTGACCAGGAATCAAACCGATGACCTCTTGGTGCATAGGTCAATGCTCAACCACTGAACCACACTAGCTGGGCAATATTGCAGAATATTATATTTAGGAGGTATATCTAAGATTATTTAATGCAGCTACCTTATTTCACAAATGAGGAATTCAGACTTCAGCAGTCAGGCTGATAGTGGCAAGGCCAGGAACCAAACCTAGGGCTCCTGACTCCACAATATCAGCATAAAAGAGATGGTAATAAATAATTATCCTATCATATCATGCATTGACATCCATAATAGCATTTAACACATATCCTTGACACAAAATTCTCTTGAAATTTGCTTCTTCTGTCCCTTATCTGTCTCACACCCCAATTTAAAGGTCTAAACAAACCCCTTTCTGCTTCTATCAAAGATTTTATAATATAAATGTTGTATGTAGTACATAGTATTTTACAAGAAAACTACAATAAGATAAATTTAGACCATGGTTTGAGCATATAATTATAGCATGTCATGAAACAAAGAGAGTTAAAAATACAAAGCTAAGCCCAGAGCAATAAATATTATATAAGACACTAATTACTTTGTGGAAATCCAAAAAAAAATTGCAAAATCTCTTTTCAAAGAGTTTTATTTGACTTCATAATGTAGAATCATCTAATTGAGCTGTGCTTTTAGATATGCCCAAACTGTACCTTTTAAAAGTGTTATCAGTTAAGGACATCAGATTGCAGGGCTTTTGGAATAGATACACAACCTATCATATTTAGCTCACTTGGCCTAAACTCTGAGCAGCAAACACCAAAAATTATGTTCACCCAAATGTACATGTTGTCCTCTTGAGAAATGATTGGATTGTAACATTTAATTCTATGAGCCTAACCAGCATGGTTGTATTCCAAAAACCTGCAGGATCAGAAATAAAGATTTTTGATAGGAGTTCCTGCAAAAAAGGTTAACATTGAATGGGCAGAGATCATGCAATTTTGAGAAGTAATTATGTAGCCAGGATTTAAATTGAGGTAGATTTGAAACAGGATGGGGATCCATTATTCTACTCCTGTTTGAAAATATCTGATACATAAGTGCACATTTCAGTGTCAGAATTCAAGAATATTTTATATCCCTCACTAAGAGAAATTTTATTATGACAATAGATGAGGTAGACCTCTGGCAATCTTGGAAAAGAAGTTGTCTTAGTGGAAAGAAGTCATGCACCACCAAATTTTTACTATTGCATTATATTGAAATGTTATGTTCCTCATTCTCATCAGTAAAGAGTTGAATTCCCTTTAGGTATGTCCCATGCCATTAGGCATAATAGAAGCATATGGGCTTGTGGCTAAGCTTCATGGTGTGATGGACAGAAGTTAGGCAAAATAAGTTTTAGCTCCATTTCTGTTACTATGTGTCTGGGAAAATTACTTCCTCCTTAGCTTCAAAGGTTACCCTTTCTGAGTCATGAACACCTCTGAGAAGCTGATGAATGTTACAGCTTGCTGCTGAGAAATGCATACACATACATTACTCCCTGCCCCAAAATGACATACACACCAAGTTCAGAACCCCTGGATGAGTTTGAGAGCCAGATCCCTTCCTATTCTATTAGCACATTTGCTCAAAAAGATTTCTTTACAAAGTAAGTTATAGGCATAAAGCCATGAAAAATATGAGATTATGCTCTTAAATTGATAAAAGTGAACAATATCCCCTTAGTGACTACAATTTTAATGAAGGGATTTTCACATTGTGTGTGTATGTGCATGTGTGTGCACACACACACATGTGGATATGCAACATTTGATGGAAGATAACCAATATAAAGTACTTAGAAGCCACTCACTAAAACCATCACCATTCTCTCATCTTGGGTAACTGGTAGTTGGTATTCACTAAGAAAGAAGGTAAATAAATGACTTAAATCCAATTTTGAGATTCCTATGGTGTATGATTTTTTAACAACTTCATTGAGGTGCAATTTACATACCATACACTCATCCATTTCAAATATACAATTCAGTTATTTTTTTAACTACATTTAAAGAGTTGTGCATGACTTTTGAAATAGCCTATATTTGTCAGTGTTATATACATGTGTATTTGTTAATGAGGGTGTCAAAATTTATAACAAAGACCTTAACCAAAACAGAAATCAGGAGGGCCTGTAGGAGGAGCTTTTACCCAATGTGGTTGCAAAAGCCCCACGGGAAAAGCTCTATGGTTACAACAGAACTCTATGTTTATAAGAGAACTCTATGGTTATAACACAACTCTGTGGTCATAACAGTCCTCCACTAAATTTCTCACTTCCTCTATAAAAGAGCTTCTCTTCCCTGTTTTGGGGACTTACACCTGGCTCACCATGACTGCCCGTATTTGATTACAATCCTTTCTTTTTTCTGAATAAATCCTATTTGCTGAAGAAATACCTGGCCCATTCCAAATATGCAGTTGGCATATTTGGGGGCTGTCTGGGATCCAGAAAACACCCCACAATAGCTCCAAGAATGGTATGCAAACAGGTGTGGCATGCACAGAGCCATTTGACCTCACTGTTTTTCTCCCTCACTCAGGAGATTGAAAGGTAAGTTTTCTACAGGGTCTGAGTATCCACTTTTTTTTTTTTTTTGAAGCTCTCTGGGCTTTATTGGGATCTATTTAGAGGTTTTGTTTTTCACCTTGACTTGCCTTGCCTTGCCTTGCCTCTTTCTGTTAAAAAGCCTTATCTGTTTGTGAGCTCTTGTTTGGCACTTTGGCCTGAGTCTCTGGGATCTGGCTCCTTATTGGGACTGTGCTAGCTGTCAACTTGATTCTTTTGGAACTGGGTCATTTATGCTGTCTGTTGTTCTGACTCTGTCTGAGATTGGACTGTCACATTGAAACTCTGTTGTTTGACTTTTGGCTAGGATTATTCAGGAGCAGGCTGTTCTACTAGAATTATGTTGTTTCAGCCATCAGGCTGACCCCTCGGAATCTGACTGTTCTAGTGGAACTGGCTGATATTAAGCCTGTAGGATGCTTAAGCAATTTAAGCTACTTGAGTTGCTTAAATTATTTTAAGCTGTTTGAGTTGTTTAGGCTATCTAGGCTCTTGCACTAGGCAGTGGTCAGTAAACTGCGGCTCGCGAGCCGCATGCGGCTCTTTGGCCCCTTAACTAAGTAGCAAATTTGTTAACCTAAACAATGACTGAATTAGTCTCACAAGGCCCAGCAAACTTCTGGAAAAGGCCAGATGAAATATTTAAAGGCTTTGTAAGCTACACACACATATTCCTTGGAGTTTTATTTTGTCTACAGTCCTCTAATAATGTAGAACCATCTAGCCAGAGTAGCTCAGTCATTGAGTTTCGACCTATGAACCAGGAGGTCACAGTTGGATTCCCTGTCAGGACACATGCCTGGGGTTGCTTGCTTGATTCCCAGTGTAGGACACACAGCCGGATCAATGATTCTCTCTTATCATTGACTAGTGGCCCGGTGCATGAAATTTGTGTCGTGGGGGCAGGCGGGTGTGTTGTCCCTTCAGCCCGGCTTGCACCCTCTCCAATCTGGAACCTCTGCCGGTCAGACATCCCTCTCACA
>NW_005871050.1:2388629-2413843 GCF_000147115.1 Myotis lucifugus | reverse complement strand
TTTGGTATTTTGTGGAAGAGCCACACTCAAGGGGCCAAAGAGCCGCATGTGGCTCGCGAGCCGCAGTTTGCCGACCACTGCTCTAGAGCAGTGGTTCTCAACCTTGGCTGCACATTAGAATCACCTGGGAATCTTTTTAAAATCCTGATTTCTGGGCCTCATCCTCCAGAAATTCTGTTTCTTTGTTATGGGGTGAGGCCACAACATTAGTAAGCCAAGGTTGAGAACCACTGCTCTAGAGAAAAGTCTCTGAAAAAAATGGGGTCTCAGTTATCTAAATATTATCAGGGCATCCCCAGACAGGGACCCTGGCTGAATTTATGTTTAAAAACTGTGGTCCCTCCTAACGTGCACGTTTAACTAAATGGACTGATCCAACCAAATATAATTTAGAAAGCCAGTGGTTATTATGGGGAACATTGGAGATCCCACACTTGCTTTTTTTTATTGCTAAAAGTATTACAAAGGGTATTACATATGTGTCCTTCCCCCCCTCCCCCGCCCTTGACAATCCCCTGGCCTTCCTTACCCCCCAGTGTCTTATGTCCATTAGTTATGCTTATATGCATGCATACAAGTCCTTTGGTTGATCTCTTACCCCCCTCCCTCCTGCCCCCCAACCCTCCCTGGCCTTCCTGCTGCAGTTTGACAATCAGTTTCAGGCAGCTCTGCCTCTGTATCTATTATTGTTCAAAAGTTTGTAATGGTCTTTATTATCCATGAATGAGTGAGATCATGTGGTATTTTTCTTTCATTGACTGGCTTATTTCACTTAGCATAATGCTCTCCAGTTCCATCCATGCTGTTGCAAATGGTAAGAATTCCTTCTTTTTTACAGCAGCATAGTATTCCATTGTGTAGATGTACCACAGTTTTCTAATCCATTCATCTGCTGATGGGCACTTAGGCTGTTTCCAGATCTTAGCTATGGTAAATTGTGCTGCTATGAACATAGGGATGCATATATCCTTTCTGATTGGTGATTCAGGTTTCTTGGGATATATTCCTAGAAGTGGGATCATTGGGTCAAATGGGAGTTCCATTTTTAACTTTTTGATGAAACTCCATACTGTCTTCCATAGTGGCTGCACCAGTCTGCACTCCCACCAGCAATTCACGAGTGTTCCATTTTCTCCACATCCTCTCCAGCACTTGTCATTTGTGGATTTGTTGATGATAGCCATTCTGACAGGTGTGAGATGGTACCTCATTGTGGTTTTGATTTGCATCTCTCAGATGATTAGTGACTTTGAGCATGTTTTCATATGTCTCTTGGCTTTCTGAATGTCCTCTTTTGAAAGGTGTCTATTTAGGTCCTTTGCCCATTTTTTGATTGGATTGTTTATCTTCCTTTTGTTAAGTTGCATGAGTTCCCTGTAAATGTTGGAGATTAAACCCTTATCGGTGATAACATTAGCAAATATGTTCTCCCATGCAGTGAGCTTTCTTGTTGTTTTTTTGATGGTTTCCTTTGCTGTGCAGAAACTTTTTATTTTGATGTAGTCCCATTTATTTATTTTCTCTTTAGTTTCCAATGCCCTAGGAGCAGTATCAAGAAGAAATTGCTTCGGCATATGTCTGAGATTTTGTTGCCCTTGGATTCCTCTAATATTTTTATGGTTTCCTGTCTTACATTTAAGTCCTTTATCCATTTTGAGTTTATTTTTGTGTATGGTGTAAGTTGGTGGTCTAGTTTCATTTTTTTGCATGTATCTGTCCAATTTTCCCAACATCGTTTATTGAAGAGACTGTCTTGACTCGATTGTATGCTCTTGCCTCCTTTCTCAAATATTAATTGAGCTTATTGGTTCGGGTTGATTTCTGGGCTCTCTATTCTATTCCATTGATCTATATGTCTGTTCTTGTGCCAGTACCAGGCAGTTTTGAGAACAGTGACTTTGTAATACAGCTTGATATCTGGTATTGAGATCCCACCTACTTTGTTCTTCTTTCTCAGGATTGCTGCAGCTATTCGGGGCTTTTTTTATTCCAGATGAATTTTTGGAGAGTTCGTTCTAGGCCTGTGAAATATGTCGTTGGTATTTTAATGGGGAGTGTGTTGAATTTATAGATTGCATTGGGTAGTATGGACATTTTAATGATGTTGATTCTACCAATCCATGAACATGGTATGTTCTTCCATCTGTTTATTTCTTCCTCTATCTCTTTTTTCAACATCCTGTAGTTTTCTGAGTAGAGGTCTTTTACCTTTTTAGTTAAGTTTATTTGTAGGTATCTTAATTTTTTTGGTGTGAAGGTAAATGGGATTGCTTTTTTAGTCTCTCTTTCTGAAAGTTCACTATTGGTGTATAGAAATGCCATAGATTTCTTGGCATTAATTTTGTATCCTGCTACATTGCTGAATTAATTTATTAAGTCTAATAGTTTTTTGATGGAGTCTTTAAGGTTTTTTATGTACAATATCATGTCATCTGCGAATAAGGACAGTTTTACTTCTTCTTTTCCAATTTGGATGCCTTTTATTTCTTCTTCTTGTCTAATCGCAATGGCTAATACTTCTAGTACTATGTCGAACAGGAGTGGTGAGAGTGGGCATCCCTGTCTTGTTCATGTTCTTAAGTGAAATGGTTTTAGTTTTTGCCCATTGAGTATGATGTTGGCTTTGTGTTTGTCATATATGGCTTTTATTATGTTGAGGTATGATCCTTCTATTCCCACATTGCTGAGAGTTTTAATCAAAAATGGGTGTTGGCCCTGACCATTTTGGCTTGGTGGATAGAGCATCGGCCTGCAGACTCAAGGGTCCCAGGTTTGATTCCAGTCAAGGGCATGTACCTTGGTTGCGGGCACATACCCAGTAGGGAGTGTGTAGGAGGCAGCTGATCGATGTTTCTCTCTCATCGATGTTTCTAATTCTCTATTCCTCTCCCTTCCTCTCTTTAAAAAATCAATAAAATATATTTTTAAAAACTGGGTGTTGGATTTTGTCAAATGCTTTTTCTGCATCAATTGATATGACTATGTGATTTTTTCGCTCAATTTGTTTATGTGATGTATCATGTTTATTGATTTGCGAATATTGTACCATCCTTGCATCCCTGGGATCAATCCGACTTGGTCATGGTGTATGATCTTTCTGACGTACTGCTGGATCCGATTTCCTAGGATTTTGTTGAGGATTTTAGCATCTATGTTCATGAGGTATATTGGCCTGTAATTCTCTTTCATTGTGTTGTCTTTATCTGGTTTTGGTATTAGGGTTATGCTGGCTTCATAGAATGAGTTTGGAAGTGTTCTTTCCTCTTGAATTTTTTTGAATAGTCTAAGGAGGATAGGTTCTAGTTCTTTCTTGAATGTTTGGTAAAACTCCCCTGTGAAGGCTTCTGGCCCCAAGCTTTTTTTTGCTGTGAGCTTTTTGATGACTGCTTCAATTTCATCCATAGTTATTGGCCTATTGAGATTTTTAGAATCTTCCTGATTAAGTTTTGGAAGGTTGTATTTTTCTAGGAATATGTCTATTTCCTCCAGCTTGTCTTGTTTGTTGAAGTAGTATTGTTCATATTTTTTTTAACAATCATTTGTATTTCTGTGCGGTCTGTGGTTATTTCGCCTCTTTCATTTCTGATTTTGTTTATTTGGGTCCTCTTTGTTTCTTGGTGAGCCTGGGGAGAGGTTCATCAATCTTGTTTATCCTTTCAAAGAACCAGCTCTTGGTTTCATTGATCTTTTGTATTGTTTTTTTTTTTTTGGTCGCTATGTCATTTATTTCTGCTCTGATGTTTATTATATCCTTCCTGCTGCTCACTCTGAGCTTTTCTTGTTGCTCTCTTTCTAATCTTTGAGTTGTAGAGTTAGATGATTTACTGCCATTTTTTCTTGTTTTTTTTTTTTCAGTTAGGCCTGTGGAGCTATAAACTTCCCTCCCAGGACTGCTTTCATTGTGTCCTATAGGTTTTGGATTGTTGTGTTTTCATTGTCATTTGTTTCCAGGATATTTTTAATTTCTCCTTTGATCTCATTGGTAACCCAATCAATATTGAATAGCATGCTATTCAGCTTCCAAGTGTTTGAGTGTTTTGGATTGTTTTTATTGTAGTTTATTTCTGATATTATGCCACTGTGGTCTGAGAAGATGCTTGGTATGATTTCAATCTTCTTGAATTTGGGGAGACTTTGCTTGTGACCCAATATGTGGTCTATTTTTGAAAATGTCCCATGTGCACTTGAGAAGAACATATATTTCGTGACTTTGGGGTGAAATGTTCTGAAGATGTCAATTAAGTCCATCTAATCTAGTGAGTCATTTAGGATTTTTGTTTCTTTGCTGATTTTTTATCTAGAGGATTTATCCAGTGATGTCAGTGGTGTATTAAAGTCCCCTACTATGATTTTATTGTTTTTGATCTCTCCCTTGATATCATCCAGGAGTTTTTTTTTAATGTGTTTGGGTGCTCTTGCATTGGGTGCATATATGTTTATCAGGGTTATATCATCTTGTTGTATTGATCCCTTTAGTATTATGAAGTGGCCTTACTTATCTCTTGTTATGGCCTTCACTTTGATGTCTATTTTGTCTGATATAAGTATGGCTACCCCAGCTTTTTTTTTCCATTTCCATTTGCCTGAAAGATATTTTTCCATCCCTTCACTTTCAGTCTGTGTGAGTCCCTTGTTCTGAGGTGGGTCTCTTGTAGACAGCATATATATGGGTCATGTCTTTTTATCCATTCAGCCACTCGATGTCTTTTTATTAGAGCATTTAGTCCATTTACATTTAAAGTTATTATTGAAAGGTACTTGTTTGTAGCCATTTTTATTCTTTTAAGCCTGTGTTCCTTCTTACCTTTTTATTTCTTCTTTTTACAGCATTCCCTTTAGCATTTCTTGCATTGCTGGCTTGGTAGTGCTAAACTCCCTTAGCCTTTTTTTGTCTGTGAAGCTCCTGATTCCCCCTTCAATTTTGATTGATAGTCTTGCTAGATAGAGTACTCTTGGATTCAGTCCCTTGCTTTGCATCACTTTGTATACCTCTTTCCGTTCCCTTCTAGCTTGATGTGTTTCTGTTGAGAAAACATTTGATAATCTGATGGGGTGTCTTTTGTAGGTAACTCTCTGTCTCTCTCTTGCAGCCTTTAATATTCTCTCTTTGTCATTAACATTTGCCTTTGTAATTATGGCGGGTCTTGGTGTGGGTCTTTTTGGATTCACCTTGCTTGGGACTCTCTGTACTTGTGTAACTTTTTTTCTTCCCCATATCAGGGAAGTTTTCTGTCATTATTTCTTCAAATAAATTTTCTAATCCTTGCTTCTCTTCTTGTCCTTCTGGCAGCCTTATTACACGTATGTTATTTAATTTTGCATTGTCCCAATGCTCCCTTAGGTTCTCCTCCTGTTTTTTTAATTTTTTTCTCTAGTTGCTGTTCAGATTGGACTTGTTTCTGTACTTTATCTTCTAACTCACTAATTCAGTCCTATGCTTCTTCTAATCTACTGTTGAAGCCTTCCATTGTGTTTTTGATTGTTGCTATATCATTTTTCATTTCTTCCTGATTTTTGCATAGGTTGTTGATTTTCTCATCCATCAGGTCGGTGTATGAACTGTATGACCATTACTCTGAATTATTTTTCTGTCATGTTGCATGCTTCCATTTCACTTATTTCCTTTCTTGGCGATTCCTCCTTTTCTTTCCTCTGGGGATTGTTTCATTGTCTCCCCATTCTGACTATCACCAGGAGGTTCAAATGTTGAATTGCAGGGGCCTGGGTTGTGTACAGTGGGAGTTTTGCACCCCCCCCCCGTGTCACTGAAGAGCTCTGACACTAAGATTTGTGACTGTCGTGGGTTGGTGGGAACCAGGCTCGCCCAGAGGCAGCGTTACCAGCGCTCAGTGTTGCCTCATGTGGGCACCTAGAATCAGGGACCCTGCCTGCACCACGTTGAAAAAGAGAACCTGTTGGGGTGTGCCAAAAATCAAAGTCTCCTAGTACGTGTCAGGAGTCAGAGGCTCCCTGTGTCCCTGCCAAGAATCGAGTATCAGAGTCTCTGTTGCTTGGTGCTATCTCGCACCAAGAATCAGGGTCCCTATGTGTGCATGCACCAAGAATTGGAGTCGCTGGCTCTTAGTGTGAATGTACTGGGAATCAGGGATCCCAGGTGCACGCAATGAGAAACAGTCTAGTCACTGGTGCTCATTGCTGCCTCTTGCGTGGAGATTTAGGGTCCCCGATCTGCTTGGTAGACCAGGTTGCACAGTCGCACTCTGTTAGCAGGAGGTCCACTTCTGCCCTGCGGAAAACAGCCTTCTGTGTGTGCTTGCCCTGAATTAAAGTGAGGTGTCACTGCTGCTCAGTGTGGGTGTGGGGTCTCGTCACGTGGGTGTGCAGTTTGGGAAGCAAACTCCTAGTGTCCATGCACCCAGGCTCAAATTCAGTGCTGCCTCCCTGTGTGGGCACGGGGTCTGGTCGTGGGGAACAAACTCCCCAATTTCCCACATTCAGGCTCAAATTCAGCACAGCCTCTCTGCTAGGGTGCAAGGATGTGCACCCCCAGGTTCAAATTCAGCACAGTCTCCCTGCCCACGGAGCCTGGTCTCGGGAAACAAACTTCCCGTGTCTGACACCAAGGCTCAAAGTCAGGTAGACCTGCTGCTGCTGTGTGTGTACAGAAAGCTCTATTGTGCAGCCGGGGTCTGGCAGTTCCTATGCTGCTGCCGTGGGTGTGGAGGAGGAGGGGGATTGGCTTTGTGACTCACAGAAATCTGCGGCCTGGGTGCCTGGAGTCTTGGTATACCAGGGTCTGCCGCTGTGGTTGGAGGTCTTCTACCAGAGCGGATGTAGGGTCCCGGTTTGCTACCGAGACCAGACTGGATGGTGGTGAGGCTAGGATCCTAGTCTCAAGCAGTTCTGTTCTTCAAGATGGCGTGGTCTCTGTGCCACTGGTGTCCTCCCCAGAGTGTTTGCAGCAGCAGCGGGGTTTTGCCGTCTAAGACTGCCCAGATTGGCAGCCCCTTGGAAGACCTGTAGGATCTAACTGTCCCTATTTCACTCACACCCACCCCCACACACGTCCACACACTCCTCTATCGCTCCCTCACTCTCTCACACACTCTCCCTCCCCACCTTCCTGCCGGTCGCCATCTTTTCAATACATTCAACTTTAAAAAATATTTCCTTATTAGATATTAAGAGATTATACTTATGGATTTTTAAAATATTATCATTGTCAGGTCTTGATTTCTCAGACTGCTATAGTAGATTGTTTCTCAACATTAATTAACTTTAACTGCTCAGAGCTGGCCAATGAATTATATTAAAAGGTGGCAGAGAGTGGGAGAAGTTAACACATTGCAGACAGATCATGAGAATTCTCACTTCATATTACACAGTGTTTTACAAAGTATCATACTTTATTTTTTTTTAAAATATATTTTATTGATTTTCCACAGAGAGGAAGGGAGAGAGACAGAGAGTCTTGATTTCTCAGACTGCTATAGTAGATTGTTTCTCAACATTAATTAACTTTAACTGCTCAGAGCTGGCCAATCCAGGTACACGCCCCTGACCGGAATCGAACCTGGGACCCTCCAGTCCGCAGGCCGACGCTCTATCCACTGAGCCAAACCGGCCCCGGCCAAAGTATCATACTTTAAAAAGATATTAGCTTGTAAGAACATGTAAGAAATAACTCCAAAATGCAATGGGTATTTAATTTTAAAGTGTGCCTTTAACATTTATGTAAAATGTTTTTGTACTCATTCAATAGAAACTTATCTGGACACTAGGTAAAGCTAGCAATAAAACTACTGATCTGCAATGTGTTAACGTCTATCCATCTATTTCTTTATTCATTCATTCATTATTTATAATGGAGACTATATCTCAGTTTTAGCTGAGGCCCCAAAAGGCTGGGAACATCCCCAATTCTAAAGTGGGACTCTTTTATATAGGACTCAAAATGGCCATTTCTAAAAACTAGGTTTGTAATCCATAGCTCATTAGCAATTTTGAAGGTATTAAAAGGGTTGACATTAGGAAATAGGGAGATAATTCTTTGTAGAGAATTATTGGATTGCTTTGAGTTATTGGATTGCTATGGTATGCTCTGTTATTTCTCTACTTTGCCTCAATTAGGTTGGAGAAATTGGGACTTTCCTACACCCTATGTCAAATGAAAGGGACTTAGAAAAGACAACACTGAGAGCTTTATATGTATCCCTTGAAGTTTAGGAGACAAAAAACATAGTTATCTGACTCTTGCCTGAGAAATCTAAAGTCTATGTCTATTGACTTGAGGAAGAAGAGAAGGGGAATAGGAAAAGAGAGTGTAAGAGTATTTGTAAAAGCAATAGAGGGAGAAAGGGAAGTGCATTGTTTTGTTATTGTTGATGATTTGCTTTTGTGCTGTGGGTCAAGTGAATTAGTAGGGACAAGTCATTTTGGAATCATCTTTTAAGAAGGACTGTCCAAAGAGCTATCTTGAAGTATGAGGCAGAGCTCTAATTCCATGGCTACAATTTGGAGTCATAAAAGGCCAGCCAGCAAGATAGACATATACATCAATCTAATAGAATTAAGAGTCTAGAAGTAAAGCCATGCATCTAAAGTTAACTGATTTACTATAAAGATGCTAAGACCATTCAATAGGGCAAGGATAGTCTCTTTAACACTTGTGTTGGGACAGCTGGATAGCCACATGCAAAAGAATAAAATTGAACTCTTAGTTTATACCATATACAAAAACAAACTCAAATGAATCAAAGGCATAAATCTAAGGCTAAAACTATAAAAAACCTTAGAAGAAAACAGAGATAAATATTCAATATTCATGACTTTATATTCTAATAAGGTAAATGATAACAGCTATCATTTCTTGAGCTGTTAGTATAGCCTGGACACTTTTATTTGCATTATCTCTGTGAATTCTCATAACTACCCAGAGAGATAGGTAGTAGTATTGCTTCCATTTTACAGACTGAGATTTAGAAAAGTTAAAATTACATGTGCAAGGTAATACAGCTAATAAGTGGTAGGGCCAGGATTCAAATCCTTATCTACTTGACTCAATAACTCAAACACTTAAGCACAATATTACATAGCCACCTTGAAGTCTACGATTGCTGACCTGATTTTCTTCCTGGGTGAAATCAGACTGGACCATTGAGGCCATTATTGCTGAATGCCAGTGGATGAGCCACAACATTCATTGCAATTCAGCACATGCCTTGCTCTCTCATTTCCTACCTCTGCACCATCTGCAGCTGGCCTAGGTCCTTCTGTTTCTGCAGAAGTTAAAAAGCTGGGTTAACCCTTTCCTTCTGTAGGGGATCTCAGGGGAGGGTATGAGCCAAGGGCTGCTCCTGGAGAGGCCTGGCAATGCTTTTACTCTTCATTAAAAGTTTATGTGCATTATACACTTCATTATATGCAATTGGGTTTCTTATATGGCACTTCAGTGCATAAATGACTCCCTAGACACATTTGTGAGTTTTCATTGTTATAAAGGCTGGCTAAGTCACAAAGCAGATATGTTTTAAAGTATTCAATTATTCCCAGTACAACAACCAAATCCAGGGGAGGTTTTGCTTTACACCTTCCAAAGGATTGCTTACAGGACAGCATCAGTATTTTTACTGGTCAAAATCAGTTTTGAATCTGAATAATTAGGAAGATGGAAAAATACTATGGGTAGATTATTACTTTCATTTTCAATTTTGAGTTGACTTATACCCTGTTGTAATGTGGGCTAGTTTATATAACATAAATGTAGGTTCTAGAACGGCTAATATTTTTATACTGAGAAGATGATGAGGCCATGGATATTGTGTACCTTTAAGAGTTGGTAAGTAGATACGCTTTTATTCATTCATTCACTTTTTCCACTGGCATTTACTGTGTACCCAGCATAGTGGTAGGCACTAGCTGTATAGAGGTGAATATAAGACATAGTGTTTGCCCTCAAGGAACTCACACTTTAGTGGGGCAAAGGTAAATTTACAATTTCAGTATAGTGTAATAATTACTATGAGAGAGATATGTCCAGAGTATTATGAGAAAATAGATTAGAGTGGTACAGAAGAAGAAGTATCTTATAAACAGCAGTTTATTGTTGTTCTTAGCAGAAAGGTATTTGGTTTCAGAGAAGGGGGTGTTTAGCTGATGGAGTGGAGATGGCCCCCAAGGCAACCTGAGAACCCACATATTAAAAATGGCAGAGTTACTGTCAGCCTGATGTATGGAGTAGGGCTGACCTGCCTACTTCTTCAAGTACTCAGTACTATTATATTAACAAGAAATGAAATTTGTATGGGGTTTGAATAAGTATACACTTCAGAGTTTACTTGTTACAGCAGTTCACCCATCCTCACCAATATAGTTAAAATGTTATGTCAGTTTTCATAATATCTTGGTTCTGGATCCTTTCCATCAGCTGTGCCACCATTAAGGTCCTCATTTTGTCCCTCCTGGTCTACACAACAATATTCTAACTGCTATCTCACCCTTGCCTTCAGTTCTTTTTGTAAAGTGGAAAACTAATACGTTTTATAGAATGTGTTTTGAAGAAATAATACTTTAGGCCAGAGCATTGGCCTAAAGAAATATTAAATATTAAAGAGATGATTGTAGCAATTGTGGTGGGGAACTTTTTCAGTGGTAGGTACCTCCTCAGATGCTCATCCCATATAGGCAGCCCTCTCTTTTGCCTCCCCTGAATGGAGTTTGTAAATATGTCCATGAGCTGGAACCCAGCCAGAATTTCTTAGCTTTGCTCTAATATAGGGACCCAAATAGATGGCTCATGACACTTACTGTTGGACACTAGAAAGGCAGGTCTGAAAGTATGGATGGCTCAGAAAAATGTATTCCAATTAGTTGAAGGAAAACTCAAGGCACATGGACTCCTCTTTTGGTGGGAGGATCAGGGTAAGTGATATTTTCATCCAATCTCAACTACTTACTAGCTGTCGGGACTTTGGGCAACTTACTTGACCTCTCTGACTTCAGGGGTTGTTTTTCAGCTGTAAAGTGGGAATAAAGGTAACAGTAAAAATTAATTTAAATTTAAAAAATAAAATTAAAAATCTCAGAAAGTTGTGAGGATTACATGAGGCGATGCATATAAAGCAACTGGAATAGTGGCTGGCACATAGTAGGTTCTCAAATATTTTTGCCATTATTGTTTTTGTAATGTTTTCTTATTTATTTTAGAGATGAAGGGAGAGGGAGAGAGAGCAAAAGAGAGGGAGGGGAGAGAGAGAGAGAGAGAGAGAGAGAGAGAGAGAGAGAGAGATGAGAGAGAGACATCAACTTGTTGCCTGCTGTATGCACCCCAACTGGGGGATTGAACTCACAACCTGGGCATGTGCCTTGACTGGGAATCAAACCTGTGACCTTTCAGTGCATGGGACAACACTCAACCAACTGAGTCACACTGGCCAGGGCTACTGTTGTTGTTTTAGTATCATGTATCATTATGATTCTTTTTCTGGTTAAAAAGAGCAGTTATTTCCATATTGAATAAAAGCTTCTACAAATGTTTAAGAAAAATAAAGTTACCTAGTAGCCAAAGACTTGCATGCAGGGTACAAATTCTTTCTGGCTTGGAAATTAACTTGCCTTTTTGCTGATGTATGTTTACATCTATTTCCCAATGACTTTCAGTTACTACAGGTTCTTGAGGAACAGATGCAAGCAGAAATGGGGAACGATGTTTAGGAAATGCTCTTTAATGCCATGTTAGCTAAGGCTGTGGCATAAAGGAATGTTGAGGTTTCTGGAGATGTTTCAGGGCCATTCAAAAGCAGTGTGTTTTGAGTCAGGTTGTCTCAGGAGACTTCTATTCCTGTTATTTTTTGTTTTTGTCCTCTGAAGCATCTTCATCACCTGCTCTTTCTGCCAGAAGTGAATCATGGTTTCTTGTGTGCCTCCTAGATCTGAAAGGGAAGAGTTTAGATTCTCCTCTCACACCTTTTCCAATAATACAGGGCAGGATATGCAAGGGCACAGAGCATAAGCTTCATTCCTCTCTGGATCTGGATAAGGACCATGGAAAATAGCCACTGCGTCATTTTTAAGTTGCCCACCTGTTATAAATTGAGGGTAAATAGGTGCTAAGGCAAGTTTAGGTAAAGGCAGGTAACCACCAAGCTTTCAAAATATGAATACAACTAGCTCCAAAGGAAAAAAAATAGCATAGGCTAACTGGTACTCTACAATACAAAGTCTTAGAACAAAAGTCAGCAAACTTTTCCTGTAAAGAACTACATAAGTAAATATTTAAGATTTGTGGCCCATACAATCTCTGTCAGTTTTGTACTAGGAAAACAGCCATAGGCTATATATAGACAAATAGTCATGGCTATGTTCTAATAAAACTTAACTTACAAAAATGGGCGACAGGAAGATTTGGTCCAATGGCTATACAGTAAGTGTAGACTTCCAGTTTGGAGATTGATAGAAATCTAGACTAGGACAAGGAAATTATCCTGATACAGAACATACAGCTCTTTCTGATCCCAACCATGATAAGTAAGGAGCACAAGCATGATCCTCTATTGAAATCTGTAGGCAAATGAAAGTAGGAACACAATCTGTGGGTCCCTATTCCTTCAAAATTCTAAAGAGATAGGGGCAAGGTGAGAGGAGGGGCATTCTGGCTAATCCATGATGATTTATACTGTGGTATGTCATCAGAAGTGTTCAACTCAAGGTGAGGTAATGGAGATACTATGATCTGTCATCAAAAGGAACAGCTTTTGACCAGAAAATGGTGGATTTCTTCCTAGTGATTCACACATTACCCAGAAGCCTCTAGCCTGTTCTTCATAAAATTCCAAATGTGTTAGTAGCAATTTGCTAACACAATAGTGTGTGTGTGTGTGTGTGTGTGTGTGTTTAAGCAAGCACTGAGGTCAATTCCTGTCTTCATTCCTTTGGGACAAAAATAATATATTTGTCAAAGGAAGGGAGTGATGGGCAGCTCTTTGGTGAGTTTGGCATGAACATCACCTTCATTGCTGTGTGTACATTGGTACAAAGGAGAGTATGATACATGGAAAACCATCCATACCAACAGTTGGAATGACTGAAAAGGTATTTGATGTCTCATGAATTTAGAGTAAATTCAAAATACAAACATTTACCCATAGTCGTAGTAAGGAGAGGAGTCAGCATAGCTTAATGTAATACCCTGAGTCATGTCTATTGGGGAGGGGGGCAACACAAATTTAACAGAGGCATATCTTTATTTAATTAGCCTTGATGTAAAGATTTCTTGTCTTTTGCAGCTACACAGCTTTAAGAGAGTGCCTGGTACCGGAAGGTTGGCTCCTACTGGGACTAATTCCATCCAGACAGTTCCAAGTATGTTCATTAGGCGCTGATTGGGTTTCACACAGGTGGAGACGGTTAGGGCACAGATAGAGAGGCAGTGCTGATTGTGTTAAGCATAAAACACCATCTGTTTCCCAAATAAGAACAGGAACTGCATCCATGTTTCATGAAGGATACCAGGCCCTGCTGAACTGCTACTCCCTTACTTTTGTTCTCTGGCTTCATTTACATGTCTCAAAAAAAGTTGGTAAAAATTAAGAAAACATAAAATAATATATCTAAAGGCTTTTGAAAAAGCTATTATTTTTCTAACCATCACATTTAGGCTTGCTGATCTGAATGAATGGAATTTTCCCCCCCTAATGCAAGCATTATACTTGGCATGAAAATAGAATACTACATTGATTCCTTTTCCATGTAAGGACTTATTTTCCTCCAAGGCAAGCAGCCTTCCGAGTTAGCCAACTCTTCAAGGCACTTTAATATGGTTTTGTTTGGGACTAAAGAATGCAAATGAGCTGACATGCAGACTAGTAGACCGATGCACAAAATTCATGCACATTAAAAGGTGATTAATTAGAGGAAATATTTTAATATTGCTATTTGCTCTTTCTCTATAATAGAAGTGTCCGAGATGAAAGAACATTAGTAAAATGTACATGAAAATGTTCCTCCTGTCAAAGTCTGGGCTGCACCACGGGACCCAGAGTCAAGTCCCCGCCCACCCACATGTGCCTCAAAATCGCACGAGACCCAGACCCAGACCCAGACCCGGCCAGCCACCCCCCCATTGGGCTAGATCCAGACCTGGCCGGCCCCACCCTTGTCAAGGCCTGCCAGGTGGGGGGTGCAGCCTCAGGCCCCCCGGCCCAGCACCAGGGTGGGAGGCACACCTTGAGGTCTCCTGTCAAGCCCCACTGGGTGGGGGGCACGGCCTCAGGTCCCCCAGCCTGGCACTGGGGCAGGGGGCACAGCCTCAGGTCCCCTGGCCTGGTGCTAGGGCAGGGGGTACAGCTTCAGGTCCCCTGACCTGGTGCCAGGGCAGGGGGTGCAGCCTCAGGTCCCCCCTCAAGCCCCACTGAGTGGGGGACATGGACTGAGGTCTTGGGCCGGGGGTGTAGCCTGAGGTCCCCCAGCGTGGTGTTGGGGTGGGGGGCATGGCCTGAGGTCCCATGGCCTGGCGCCAGAGCACGGGGTATGGCCTAAGGTCCCTTGTCAAGCCCCTCCAGGTGAGGGCGTGGCCTGAGGTCCCTGGCCTGGCACCGGGGCGTAGGGTGTTGCCTGAGGTCCCCTGCAAAGCTCTGCTGGATGGAGGCTGCGGTCTGAGGTCCCCTGACAAGCCCCATGGGGGGGACGCAACCTCAGGTCCCTGCTGATTGCTCGTTAAGGCTCCTTACGGGAACTCGGCCTCTGCTGTGGGCACCACCATCTTTGTGGAGGGGTGACGGTCAATTTGCATATTCCCTCTTTATTATCCTACTAGTGGCTCGTTGCACAAAATTCATGCACATTAAAGGGGGATTAATTAGAGGAAATATTTTAATATTGCTATTTGCCCTTTCTCTATAATAGAAGTGTCAGAGATGAAAGAAAATTAGTAAAATGTACATGAAAATCTTCCTCCTATCAGAGTCTGGGGTGCACCACAGGACCCAGAGTCAAGTCCCCACCCACCCACATGTGCCTCAAAATCATGCGAGACCCAGACCCAGACCCAGCCGCCCACCCCCTCATTGGGCTAGATCCAGACCCAGCTGGTCCCACTCTTGTCAAGCCCCGCCAGGTGGGGGGCGCAGCCTCAGGTCCCCTGGACTGGCACCAAGGTGGGGAGGGTGCGGCCTGAGGTCCCCAGCCCAGGCTGGAGCGGGGGGCATGGCCTGAGGTCCCCCGTCAAGCCCCGCTTGGCAGAAGGAGCGGCCTGCCATCCCCCAGCCTGGTGCCAGGGTGGGGGGTGCGGCCTGAGGGTCCCCCGTCAAGCCCCACCAGGCGGGGAGCATGGCCTGAGGTTCTCTGGCCTGGCGCTGGGGTGAGGGGGCACAGCCTGAGGTCCCCCGGCCCAGCACCAGAGTGGGGAGCACACCTTGAGGTCCCCCTTAAGTCCCTCTGGGTGGGGGACACAGCCTCAGGTCCCCCAGCCTGGTGCCAGGGCAGGGGGCATGGCCTAAGGTCCCCCGGCCTGGCACCAGGGAAGGGGGTGCAGTCTGACTTCCTCTGGCCTGGCACTGGGGCGGGGGGAGCAGTCTGAGGTCCCCCAGCCCAGCAATGGGGCGGGGGGGTGCACCTTGAGGTCCCCTGTCAAGCCCTGCTGGGCAGGGGGCACAGCATCAGGTCCCCCGGCCTGGCGCCAGGGTGGGGGGTACAGCCTCAGGTCCTCTGGCCCGGTGCCAGGGTGGGGGGTGAAGCCTGAGGTCCCCTGGCCTGGCACCAGGGCGGGGGCCACAGCCTGAAGTCCCCTGTCAAGCCCCACACGGGGGGTGGGGCGCAGCCTCAGGTCCCTGCTGATTGCTCCTTAAGGCTCGTTATAGGAACTCGGCCTCAGCTGTGGGTGCAGCCATCTTTGTGGCAGAGGGATGGTTAATTTGCATGTTTCTCCCTTATTATATAGAATATAACAAAAGAGAAACATGCAAATTAGCCGTCCCTCCAATATGCTTGAGCCATGCCCACAAGCCACACCCACAAGCCAATCAGATTGACTATGCAAATTAGCCCGACAAAAATGGTGGTTGATTTGCATATGCAGGTGTCAGGCACCCCAGGAGGCGACGGTAGCCATGGCTGTGGGCGTGGGCTCCCGGGACCATTGCCGGCTGGGGAATCGAGGCCAGGCGCACCTAGCCATGCCCGCAGGCTCCCAGGACTTTCACAGGCCTGGGAGGCGAGGTTGTAGCCATGCCCGTGGGCTCTGGGGACCTTGCCGGTGGAGGGCAGGAGGTTTGGAGGACTTGGTAGAGCAGGAGACCGCTGGACATAGAGCAGAGCGAAGGAGAGGGCGGCTTGGAGGGCGCAGCTCCCTCTGTCACCCCAGCTTCCTCATCACAGCTGTTGCAACTGACAGCAGGGAAGAGGAAGTCCCACCCCCACAGAATCAGCCAGAATCAGCAATTGGTCAGACAGCTCTCAGTGGCCTGATAGCCAGGACTCTCATTCACCTGCATCTAAGACCATGACAGTAGAGAGGTGGCACTATGTCTAAAGAACAACTGTTGATACAACATAGCTCTGCAGCCGAAAGATGCCGGCGTTATTGACAGAAAGTGTCTGTGGAGCAGCGTGCATCTGATCTTGAAAAAAGGTGGCACCTGCAACAGGATGTATCTGAACACCAGCCACTGGAAAAATGTCGCTCTGATGCCAAAAAACACCGGCGTTATCGACAGAAAATGTCTAAAGACCAACGTGCCTTTGAAGTTGAAAGAAGGTGGTGGTGACGACAGAATATGTCGAGAGAACAGTCATCAACAAGTACTACCAATACCGATAGGAACTGCCTTCTCAGCGAAAATGGAGTACATGAGGATGCAATCCTCGAACATAGTTGTGGTGGAATGACTGTTCAATGTGAATTTTGCCTATCACTAAATTTCTCTGATGAAAAACCCTCCGATGGGAAATTTACTCGATGTTGTAGCAAAGGGAAAGTCTGTCCAAATGATAAACATTTCCGGGCATATTTAAAAAGATGAATGACAAGGGAAGATTCTGACAATAAAAATTTCATGGAAAATATTCGTTCCATAAATAGTTCTTTTGCTTTTGCTTCCATGGGTGCCAATATTGCATCACCATCAGGATATGAGCCATACTGTTTTAGAATACACGGACAAGTTTATCACCGTACTGGAACTTTACATCCTTTGGATGGTGTTTCTCAGAAATTTGCTCAATTCTATATTTTGGATACAGCTGAAGCTACAAGTAAAAGATGAGCAATGCCAGAAAACCAGGGCTGCTCAGAAAGACTCATGATCAACATCAACAACCTCATGCATGAAATAAATGAATTAACAAAATCGTACAAGATGCTACATGAGGTAGAAAAGGAAGCCCAATCTGAAGCAGCAGCAAAAGGTATTGCTCCCACAGAAGTAACAATGGCAATTAAATACAATCGTAACAGTGACCTGGCTAGATATAATTCTCCCTGTGTAAGCGAGGTTGCTGTCATATTCAGAAACGAAGATGGAGAACCTCCTTTTGAAGGGGACTTGCTCATTCATTGTAAACCAGATCCCAATAATCCAAATGCCACTACAATGAAACAAATCAATATTCTGTTTCCTACATTAGATGCAATGACATATCCTATTCTTTTTCCACATGGTGAAAAAGGCTGGGGAACAGATATTGCATTAACACTCAGAGATGACAGTGTAATCGACAATAATACTAGACAAAATGTAAGGACACAAGTCACACAAATGCAGTATTATGGATTTGATCTCTCTGTGCAGGACATGTTCAACCCTATTTTAAATGCAGGAAAATTAACTCAACAGTTTATCATGGATTCATATTAAAAAATGGAGGCCAAGTGGATAAATTTCATCAAAGCAAACCAATCTAAGTTGAGAGTTGAAAAATATAGTGGTTTGATGGATTATCTCAAATCTAGATCTGAAAATGACAATGTGCTGATTGGTAAAATGATAATATTTCCATCATCTTTTGAGGGTAGTCCCAGAAATATGCAGCAGCGATATCAGGATGCTATGGCAATTGCAATGAGGTATGGCAAGCCCGATTTATTCGTAACCATGACATGCAACCCCAAATGGGCAGATATTGCAAACAATTTACGCTGGCAAAAAGTTGAAAACAGACCTGACTTGGTAGCCAGAGTTTTTAATATTAAGCTGAATGCTCTTTTAAATGATATCTGTAAAGTCCATTTATTTGGCAAAGTAATAGCTAAAATTCATGTCATTGAATTTCAGCAATGCGGACTGCCTCATGCTCACATATTATTAATATTAGATAGTGAGTCCAAATTATGTTCCTCTAATTAATTCTGTTTCAATGTGCACGAATTTCGTGCACCGGATTACTAGTATAGGATAAACAGCCTGGAGGTGCTTGAGGTAGAAGGATAGCAGTTGATGGAGTGAGTTCATAGGCACTTGAGTTCACCTGATAAGGGTTCCTTTGTTGGTTGACCACACAGAGACAGAGATTCCCAATTTTACACTCTTTCAAGCTAGGCCTCCCAGAGCAAACTACTACACCACCTTGCCTTTCCCCATTCATCATTTCTAAAACTTTCATGCCCAGCAGGTGGTGGTGGGGACAGTGTGGTACAAACCTTGTCTCCTCCATTTCTGATATTCAATTCATGACTTCACTGATAAAGATTCCCATATTTATTACAGTTAGAGCTGAGAAAAGCCAGTTGGAAACCAACTGGTGTGACTCCAGTCCTTACCCCAGGCAAATGAGGGAGCAGGCCACCTTGCCCTAGAGCCATGGCCAGCAAACCATTCTGAGGCTAGGCTGGTAAGCTTCAGCTCTGTCGGTGAAGTGTGGACTGTGCAGCCTAGAGCTGGATGGGGAAGGAAAGAAGAGAGCCTTGCTGACGCCTGCCCTTTTGGATTCTCTGGGGCAGCTTTGTTGTACTTCTGGGGGAGTCAGTCCCCAGCATGCCATGAGGGCAGCTGCAGTGGGAGAAAGGGCCACTCATCACCACTGTCAGATACAAAAGACCCAGAGACTCCTTGACTCCAGAGACTGATGATGGATAACTAATCTTCCAGCATCCTTCCTGCAACACAGTGGTCTTGGCTGCTTCTTGATAGTGGTCACTTTATAACTATGCAGGTCATGGCCTCAAGAGGAATGTTTCCAAAATTGGAGATCAGTTTAATAATAAGGTCACTCCACAGTTTGCTCTTTGCCAATGACTAGTGATGTTACTCAGTCTGGCACTAAAACCCCTCCACCATCCAACACTCCACATCCCCCTCTGCATCTCCTACCTAATCTCTGAGGATCCAGATTTAGTGCCTGCCTATCCTCCAACCCTCCTGAGCATATCTCCACCACTACATTTGCACACAAGTCATTTATTCTGACTGGGATGCCCACTTTTCTTCCTTCCATTATATCCCAACCTATTCTTCAAAAGCATTTAAGCCTTCTCCAAGTCTGTCAGCCCATTTGGACCCATTCCTCCTCTGAACACCTCTGGTATTTACTGTCTGTTCACCTTTGGAACAATTAATCATATGCCTGCTGAGATTCTTAAGGTGTGTCTCTCATAATTTTCTTGCTTCTACCAATATATTGTTAGCACTCTGAAGGCAGAGGCTTTTTATAATATTCTCTCGTCTCTGCTATAGAATTTAGCACAGTGTAGGGGCCCAGTAAATGGCAATCCATTTGGTCACTTGTAGATTGAAAACCCTTGATAGTATGGATTAATGTTTATTTTTCTCATATTGGGCCTTTTCTCATATTGTGTACCCTAAAAGGGGAACAGAAACTAAGGTTTGTGTGTGTGAAGTTTATGGCTTACAAACATAAATCTACATCATTTGTTCCTTTCAATAACTTTGTAAGGGTTGTTATATCCCATTGTAAAAACAACAAAAACTGAGACTCAGAGAATGAAGTTACTTGCCTAGGTTTACACAACTAGTAAGTTGCAGTGCTGGATTTGAATACAGGTTGTTCTGATGTCAAAGACAAAGTATTGGTAATTATGCTGTGTTCCTGACACTTAAGTGCAAGGACCCAGGTAGGTGTTGGGATGGGGATTGTAGTATAGAAATAATACATTTTAACTTTTTTATTATTCAGTCAAATGTGATTTAATAAACATTTGATATTTAGTAAAGCAAGTGCTACATACTGTATTGGATGCTGAGAGGGATTAAAAAAAAAGCAGGCTAAAACTGCTGACTTCTGGGAGCTCATAATCTCACACAAGAAAAAAAAATACCTATTGAACCAAATTCTGATAAAAGGTGGTTTTGACACAGGTTTATGAGGGAAGGAGAGAGGGATTGATTTTGACTGAAATTATAGGGGAAGTCATCTTGGAAAAGGTGTAATTTTAGTTGGGTCCCTATGGAAGGTCCGATTTTTACAACTAAACAGAAAAAAAGCCTTCTAGACTAGGGGAAAATTGGTGCAGAAACTGATTTTGGAGGGTCTGGGATATATGTATGGATAGATACTTACTCTGGAGCCCAGCCCCATAGATGAGTAGTGTTGTGTTAATAAAATCCTGGTTGGAAAGATGTTATCTTTTTCTCTTGTACTATGCCAAGGGCACAGTCCATCTATAAATGAATACAATTCTTTATCTCAGGGATTACAGTACCAGAAAACTTCAGCTAAGGTGGTGAAAAGCCCATCACAGTGGCCTCCGGACCCAATGAATTGCTGCAGGCTGATGATTTCATAAACACTATATATCCATTTTTTTATTCTTCTTGATTACCATCTAGAATAGTTATAGGAGGGAAAATGCCCAGTTAAAAGTCATTTGATCCCTGGCTGATTTGGCTCAGTGGTTGAAGCATTGGCCCAAAGCCCGAAGGATTGTGGGTTCCATTTCTGGACAAGGACATGCACTTCAGTTGCAGGTTCAATCACCAGTCCTGGTCAGGGCGAGAGTGGGAGGCAACCAGTCATTGTGTGTGTGTCTCTCTCTCTCCTCCTGCCCACTCCCTTCCATTCTAAAATTCAGTGGAAAAAATATACTCACTCCTCAGGTGAGGATTTAAAAAAAAGTCATTTGACAGGGAAGATTAAAATTATACAATCCATTTTCTTTTCGTTTTTTAAATTTAAATTATTTATTTTTATATGCAATAAACATTAATATTTAAAGAAAAAAATTTAAATATAATAATATTACCCAAATGCTACTAACATACTACAATATCACAAAAGTTGTAGGAAATATTAAAAATCTGCAAATAACAGGATTACTTCTATTATATTCTAAAATATATTTTCCCTCTGGCTCTATTTTGATTCATCAGTTTCTGTTGTTCTTTATATTCCACAAATGAGTGACATCATGTGGTATTTATCTTTCACTGACTGGCTTATTTCACTTAGCATAATGCTCTCCAGTTCCATCCATGCTGTTGCAAATGGTAAGAATTCCTTCTTTTTTACAGCAGCATAGTATTCCATTGTGTAGATGTCCCACAGTTTTGTAATCCACTCATCTGCTGATGCGCACTTAGGCTGTTTCCAAATCTTAGCTATTGTAAATTGTGCTGTTATGAACATAGGAGTGCATACATCCCTTCTGATTGGTGTTTCTGTTTTCTTGGGATTTATTTCTAGAAGTGGTATTACTGGGTCAAATGGCAGTTCCATTTTTAATTTTTTAAGGAAACGCCATACTGTTTTCCACAATGGCTGCACTAGTCTGCATTCCCACCATCAGTGAAGTTCCTTATTCTCAGCATCCTCGCCAGCACTTGTCCTTTGTTGATTTGTTGATGATAGCCATTCTGGCAGGTGTGAGATAGTATCTCATTGTTGTTTTAATTTGCATCTCTTGGATAATTAGTGACTTTAAGCATGTTTTCATATGTCTCTTGGCTTTCTGTATGTCTTCTTTTGAAAAGTGTCTATTTAGGTCCTTTGCCCATTTTTTGATTGGATTGTTTATCTTCCTTTTCTTAAATTGTATGATTTCCCTGTAAATTTTGGAGATTAAACCCTTGGAGATAACATTGGCAAATATGTTCTCCCATGCAGTAGGCTTTCTTGTTGTTTTGTTGATGGTTTCTTTTGCTGTGCTGAAGCCTTTTATTTTGAAGTAGTCCCATTTGTTTATTTTCTCCTTAGTTTCCATTGTCCTAGGACAGTGGTCAGCCAACTGCGGCTCACGAACCACATGCGACTCTTTGGCCCCTTGAGTGTGGCTCTTCCACAAAATACCAACTTCTGCGCATGGGCCATGAAGTTTCAATCGCACTGTACATGTGCGCCCACACGTGGTATTTTGTGGAAGAGCCACACTCAAGGAGCCAAAGAGCCGCATGTGGCTCACAAGCTGCAGTTTGCCAACCACTGTTAGGTGCTGTATCAGTAAAGGTATTGCTATGAGCTACATCTGATATTTTGCTGCCTATGGATTCTTCTAAGATTTTTATGGTTTCCCATCTTATGTTTAAGTCCTTTATCCATTTTGAGTTCATTTTTGTGTATGGTATAAGTTGGTGGTCAAGTTTATTCTTTTTTAGCACATATCTGTCCAATTTTCCCAACACCGTTTATTGAAGAGACTGTCTTAACTCCATTGCATGCTCTTGCCTCCTTTGTCAAATATTAATTGAGCATAATGGTTTGGGTCGATTTCTGGGTTCTCTGTTCTATTCCATTAGTCTATTTGTTTTTGTGCCAGTTCCAGGCAGTTTTGAGAACATTGACTTTGTAATATACCTTGATGTCTGGTATTGTGATCCCTCCAACTATGGTCTTCTTTCTCAGGATTGCTGCAGCTATTCAGGGTCTTTTTTTTATTCTGTATAAATTTTTGGAGTTTTTTCTAGGTCTGTGAAATATGCTGTTGGTATTTTAATGGGAATTGAGTTGAATCTATAGATTGCTTTGGGTAGTATGGACATTTTAATGATGTTGATTCTACCAGTCCATGAACATAGTATATTCTTCCATTTGTTTATGTCTTCCTCTATCTCTTTTTTCAACATCCTGTAGTTTTCCTAGTAGATGTCTTTTGTTTCCTTAGATAAGTATATTCTTAAGTATGTTAAATTTTTTGTTGCAATGATAAATGGGATTATTTTTTTAGTTAACTTTGAGTTCATTATTGGTGTAGAAAAATGCCACAGAATTCTGGCTGTTAATTTTGTATCCTGCTACATTGCCAAATTCATTTATTAAGTCTAGTAGTTTTTTGATGGAGTCTTTGTGGTTTCTATGTAAAATATCATGTCATCAGCGAATAATGACAGTTTTACTTCTCCGTTTCCAATTTGGATGACTTTTATTTCTTCTTCTTGTCTGATTGCTATGGCTAGTATTCCCAGTACTATGTCAAACACGAGTGTTGAAAATGGGCATCTCTTATTCCTGTTCTTAGGGGAAAATGGTTTTAGTTTTTGCCCATCCTATATAATAAAAGAGAAACATGCAAATTAACTATCCCTCTGCTATGCTCAAGCCACACCACCAGCCATGCCCATAAGCCACGCCCAGCAGCCAATGAGGAGTGAGTATGCAAATTAACCTGAAAAGATGGTGGGTAATTTGCATACACAGATTAGAGTGGGAGAGCCGGCAGCTTGGGAGGACGTGGCTCCCTTGGTCGCTCCCTTGGTCGCTCCATTGGAGGGATGTGGCTCCCTCGGTCACCAGACGCAGAGCAGAGCAGGAGAGCCAGAGGCTTAGGCTTGGGGGGATGTGGCTCCCTCGGTCGGGGAAATCCTAAAGCGTGGGGAGCACCAGGAATTCTGGTAATAGTAGTTTTGGTGGCAGCCCCAGGACTGGAAGCAGAAGCCCAGAGCAGGGGGAGCACCAGGAATGCTGGGAATCGTAGTTCTCCTAGACACTACACTAGAGCAAAGTGAGCCTGGCGTAAGTTACTGTTGCAGTTGGGGACAGAGGGAAAGCAAAGGTGAGAGACATAAGTAAAATCAGTGTATCTAGGAAAAATTAAAGGGAAGATATCCTAAAACTTCCAGGAAATCTCCAATGGAGCAAAGAAAAAAAAGCCTCTATTATTCTGTGAGCAGCAAGCCAAACTGGGTTGGAGGTCTCAGACAATTCTCTCATATGATTGCAAAGACAGACAGAAACTCCCAGACTGGAGAGGGCTCCCCTGAGGGCTCCCAGATTGGAGAGGGTGCAGTTCGGGCTGAGGGACCCCCCCCTTCCACCCCCCAAACCCCCAGTGCATGAATCTTCGTGCACCAGGCCCCTTGTCTATCTATAAATATAAAAGCCTAAGTGACCGTCACAACCAAAACAACCGAACGGACTACCGAACAGGCTGCATGGGGCAACCAGGCCAGCAGGGGCATTAGTGAGGGCTGACCAAATGACTGAGCAGCAGGCTGCATGGGGCGACCAGGCTGGCAGGGGGGTTAATGAGGGCCAACCAAACGAATGAGCAGCAGGCTGAGTGGGGCAACCAGGCTGGCAAGGAGATTAGTGAGGCATGACCAAATGACTGAGCAGTAGGCTGCATGGGGCGACCAGGCTGGCAGGGGGTTTAGGGAGGGATGACCAAATGATGGAACAGCGGGCTGCGTGGGGCAACCAGGCCAGCAGAGGTGGCAGTGAGGGGCAACCAAACGACTGAACAGAAGGCTGCGTGGGGTGACCAGGCCGGCGGGGGGCAGTTAGGGGTGACCAGGCTAGCAGGGTGAGGGAAGTTGGGGGCGGCCAGGCTGGCAGGGTGCAGTTGGCGGTGACCAGGCAATCATGGGGGGCAGTTAGGGGTAATCAGGCAGGCAGGCAGATGAGCAGTTAGGAGCCAGTGGTCCTGGATTGTGAGAGGGTGCAGGATGGGCTAAGGGGACCCCCCCATGCACAAATTTTGTGCACCGGGCCTCTAGTCCTCTCTAATAATAGACAAACATGGTAATTAACCATACCTCCGCTACGCTTCCCATTGGCTAATCAGCAGGATATGCAAATTAACTGCCAACAAAGATGGTGGCCAGCAGCCACGCAGCTGAAGCGAGCAGGAGGCTTGCTTGCACCAGTGATGGAGGAAGCCAAGGTTCCCTGCCTGCCGCAGCTCAGCTCTGAGCTCCGGATGCAACAATGTTGCAATTATAGAAGCAAAATAAACCCCAGATACCTGCTTTCAGCCAGCGGGGCCTCAGAGCTTAGGGCCAGTGATGGCAACAGAGTTTCAATTATAGAAGCTAAACAAACCCAGATACCTGCTTTCAGCGGCACGGCTCAGAGCTGGAGCGGGCTCTCAGCTC
>NW_005871050.1:2377661-2387930 GCF_000147115.1 Myotis lucifugus | reverse complement strand
TCTGACTGCAGCTTAGGTCTGCTCCCACTGGCAAATGGACATCCCCCGAGGGCTGCTGGGCTGCCAGAGGGATATCTGATTGCCATCTTAGGTCAATCCCCCGGGAAGCAGGCCTAAGCCAGCAAGTGGTCACCCCCGCAGGGTCCCAGACTGTGAGAGGGCACAGGCCGGGCTGAGGGACCCCCATACCTCCGAGTGCACAAAGTTTTGTGCACCAGGCCTCTAGTATATATATAAAAGCATAATATGCAAATTGATTGGACAGCGGAACAACTAGTCACTGTGATGCACATTGACCACCAGGGGACAGACGCTCAATGCAGGAGCTGCCCCTGATTGCTGCCTACCGGCCAACCTCTCAGACCCTCCCACCAGCTGGCAGGCTCCAATTGCCCGTTTGAGAACAGGGAACCAGGGTGGGTGGCAGCAGACACTGGCGGCACCAGGCCAAGGCCCCCGCCCCTCCGGTTGCCCTACAGACAGAGGGCAACAGGCAGTGAGAGGCAGGAATAGCCAATCTCTCAGTTCCTCCCCCTGGCCAGCAGGTTCTGATCACCCAATAGAGAATGGGGAATCGGGGGTAGGTGACGGCAGGGGGCGGCAGCCAGGGAAGATAGCCCTGATTGCAGGCCAGGCCTAGGAACCATACCCATGCACAAATTCCATGTGCCAAGCCTCTAAGTAAAATGTTGGCTGTAAGTTTGTCATATAAGGCTTTTATTATGTTGAGGTATGATCCTTCTATTCCCAGTTTGCTGAGAGTTTTTATAAAGAAAAGGGGTTGGATTTTGTCAAATGCTTTTCTGCATCAATTGATATGATCATGTGATTTTTGTGTTTTAAGTTAATGTGATATATCACATTTATTGATTTGTGGATATTGTACCAGCCTTGTATCCCCAGAATACATCCCACTAGGTCATAGTGTATGATCTTTTTAAAGTATTGTTTCATGTGATTTGCTAATATTTTGTTGAGGATTTTGGCATCTATGTTCATCAGGGATATTGGCCTGTAATTCTCTTTTTTTGTAGTGTCTCTATCTGGTTTTGGGATTAGGGTAATGCTGGCTTCATAGAAAGACCTTGGAAGTGTGCCTTCCTCTTGAATTTTTTGGAATAGTCTGAGGAATGTAGGTTTTAGTTCTTTGAATATTTGGCAAAACTCTCCTATGAAGCCCTCTGAACCAGGACTTTTGTTTGCTGGGAGTTTATTGATTGCTTCATTAATTTCCTCAGTAGTTATCAACCTATTCAGATTTTCTGATTCTTCCTGATTGAGTTTTGGAAGATTATATTTTTCTAGGAATATGTCTCTTTCATCTAAGTTGTTCAGTTTGTTGGAGTAAAGTTGTTCGTAGTATTTTTTTTAAATCCTTTGTGTTTCTGTGGGGTTGATTGTTACTTCACATTTTCCATTTCTGATTTTGTTTATTTGGGTCCTCTCTCTTTGCTTCTTGTTGAGCCTGGCAAGAGGTTCATTAATCTTGTTTACACTTTCAAAGAACCAGCTCTTGGTTCTATTGATCTTTTGTATTTTTTTGTCTCTATCATTTATTTACTCTCTGATCTTTATTATTTCTTTTTTCTACATACTCTGGGCTTTTCTTGTTGTTCTTTCTAATTCTTTAAGTTGTAGTGTAAGATGATTTATAGGCTCTTCTTCTTCTTCTTCTTCTTCTTTCTCCTCCTCTTCTTCTTCTTCAAGTAGGCCTGTAGTGCTATGAACTTCCCTCTCTAGATGGCTTTCACTGTGTCCCATATATTTTGGATTGTTGTGTTTTCATTGTCATTTGTTTCCAGGATGCTTTTTATTTCTTATTGATCTCTTTGGTAACCCAATCATTGTTTAACAGCATGTTATTTAGCTTCCAAGTGTTTGATTGTTTTTTATTGTAGTTGATTTCTAATTTTATGCCATTGTGATCTGAGAAGATGCTTGGTATGATTTCAATCTTCTCGAATTTGAAGAGCCTTAGCCTGTGTCCTAAAATGTGGTCTATCTTTGAAAATATTCCATGTGCAATTGAGAAGAATGTATATTCCTTAGCTTTGGGGTAAAATGTTCTGAAGATGTCAATTAATTTGATCTGATCTAGTGAGTCATTTAGGCTTGCTGTTTCTTTGATTTTTTTTTTTTGTCTAGAAGATATATTCAGTGATGTCAATGGGGTATTAAAGTCCCCTACTATGATTGTATTGCTGTTTTTTTGTATAGGAAAAGATGGAAATTTATTAAGAAAGAAGCACAGACTCCCACGTGGGGAGGGGGAGAGAGTCCCCGATTGTATTGCTGTTGATCTCTCCCTTGATATCTTCCAGAAATTTTTTAAATGTATTTTAGTGCTCCTGTATTGGGTTCATATATGTTTACCAGAGTTATATTCTCTTTTTGTGTCAATCCCTTTAGTATTATGAAGTAGCCTTCCTTATCTCTTGCTATGGCCTTTACTCTGAGGTCTATTTTGTCAGATATAAGTATTGCTACCCCTCCTTTCTTTTGCATTTCCATTTGCCTGAAAAATATTTTTCCATCCCTTCACTTTCAGTCTGTGAGTCTCTTGTTTTGAGGTGGGTCTCTTGTAGACAGCATATATATGGGTCATGTTTTCTTATCCATTCAGCCACCCTATGTCTTTTGATTTTAGCATTTAATCCATTTATATTTAAGATTATTGACTAGAGGCCCATTGCATGAAATTCGTGCATGGGAGGGGGATCCCCTCAACCTGGCCTTCACTCTCTCACAATCTGGGACCCTTTAGGGGATGTCCAACTGCTGGTCGGGATTCCTGTGGGATCGGGCCTAAACCAGCAGTGGGATATCCCTTTCGCAATCTGGGACTGCTGGCTCCTAACCGCTGACCTGCTTGCCTGCCTGATCACCCCTAACCACTCTGCCTGCCTGCCTGATCACCCCTAATAGCTCGCCTGCCTGCCTGATCACCCCTAACCACTCTGCCTGCCTGACAGATCGCCCCTAACCACTCTGCCTGCCTGCCTGATCACCCCTAACCATTCTGCCTGCCTGCCTGATCTCCCCTAACCACTCTGCCTGCCTGCCTGATTGCCCCTAACTACTTGCCTGCCTGTCTGATCGCCCCTAACCACCTCTGCCTCAGTTCTCGCTGCTGCAGCTTCATCCAGAAGAATGTCCAGAATGATGTCCAGAATGTCATCTGGCTGTCCAGTCTAATTAGCATATTATGCTTTTATTATTATAGATAGGTACTTATTTGCTGCCATTTTAATTCTTTATTCCTGTTTTCCTTCTGCCCTTTCTATTTCTTCTGTTTACAACAGTCCCTTTAGCATTTCTTGCATTGCTGGCTTGGTGGTAATAAACTCCCTTAGCCTTTTTGTATGGAAGCTCCTGATTTAACCATCAATTTTGAATGAAAGCCTTGCTGGATAGAGTATTCTTGGATTTAGTCCCTTTCTTTGCATCACTTTGTATACTTCATTCCACTCCCTTCTATCCTGATGTGTTTCTATTGAGAAATCAGTTGATATTCTAATGGGAGATCCCCTTGTAGGTAACTTTTTTAAAAATATATATTTTATTGATTTTTTTACAGAGAGGAAGGGAGAGGGATAGAGAGTTAGAAACATCGATGAGAGAAAAACATCCATCAGCTGCCTCCTGCATACTCCCCACTGGGGATGTGCCTGCAACCAAGGTACATGCCCTTGACCGGAATCGAACCTGGGACTCTTGAGTTCGCAGGCCGACGCCCTATCCACTGAGCCAAACCGGCCAGGGCTGTAGGTAACTTTCTGTCTCTTTCTTGCAGCCCTTAAGATTCTTTATTTGTTGTTAATGTTTGCCATTGTAATTACATCGTGTCTTGGTATGGGTCTTTTTGGTTTCATCTTGTTTGGAACTCTCTGTGCTTATGTGACTTTTTTCTTCCCCAAGTCAGGGAAGTTTTCTGTCATTATTTCTTCAAATAGGTTTTCTAATCCTTCCTCCTCTTGTCCTTCTGATAGTCCTATTATGTGTATGTTGCTTTGTTTTATGTTGTGCTGAAGCTCCCTTAAAATCTCCTCCCACTTTTTAATTTTTATTTTTCCATTTGCTGTTCAACTTGGGTGTTTTCTACCCTGTCTTCTAACTTGCTGATTTGGTCCTCTGCCTCTTATCTAATGTTGAAACCTTCCATTGTGTTCTTTATTGCAGCTATATCATTCCTCATTTTCTTTTGATTCTTACATATGTTGGTGAATTTCCCATCCAGATGGTTGAGCGTCTTTATAACCACTATTCTGAATTCTCTCATATTGCTTGCTTCCATTTTGTTTAGCTCCTTTTCTGGTGACTCCTCCTTTTCTTTCCTTTGGGGATTATTTCTTTGTTTCCCCTTTTTTGCTGTCTCTTTCTGGCTCTAGGTACCCTACTTGGGGTCCAATTGGTTGAAGCCCCTAGTAGTCCAGTGGTCCAGAACTTGACAGCCCAGAGGCTGGGTCTGCTTTGAGTCTCACACCTTTATTGTCTCTGCTCTGAGTTGTACCCCCTTTCCCCACATGTCTTGTCCCTCATTTATCTGCTTCAGATGTTCAGGGGCGGCAGGGGTCCTTGCACAGTTACTCTGGTGTGTGACTTCCTGGGAGGACCCAGAACTTTCTGGCATGCAGTTTGCTGTGTGGACCTGGCACCCGCTGCAGGGTGGCACCCTAGGACCCTTTGGCAGCACACTTGCAGCACGGTCCTGTGATCCTTGGCTGGGTGCACTGGGTCCCATCAGTAGCATGGTCCTGGGGCTTGTGGTGGGGTATGCACCAGGTGGCTCTGGGTTCCACCGGCAGCACTGACCTGGCACCAGGGATGGGGCAGTTGCTGGGTGGCTCCCAGTGGCTACTGTAGTGCTGATCTGGGGCTGGGGTTGGGGCAGTAGCCAGGCAGCTCTGTATCACTATGGCAGCCCTGTCAGCCCAGAATCCTAGGACGCTGGGTCCAGGTGTCAGGGTGAGGAAACACAGTAAGGAGGTCTCTGTTGTGCACTGGCTGCAGATGTCTGGGATTTGGGGTCTGGGCACATGGGCCAGGAGGTATGGCGTGGGCTGTCTCTCTGGTGTGCGCTCACTGCAGATGCCCCCTCCGGAGGATTCTGATGCATGTGGTTCGTGGATCTATTTTGGAAATGCCATCTAGGCGCTCAAGAGGAGAAGTAGATTTTTTTTTATCAGAGTTTTGTCTTGAGTGATTTTTCAGATCTCAATTTTTTATTAAAAGATCATTTTAACCCACTCTTTTTGTCTAGTGTCTTGTCATTTTGTCTTTAAACAAGTAACCATTTTTTTCTCATCTGTATTCTCTTAGAATCTTATGTTCATTGGAAATATGATTCAGATAAGAAATATCTAGAGCATAGAAACTGTAAAAAATATAATGAATATGAAACAGCCAAAGGAGATTTGAAGGCAGATGATAGAGAAACTTTAAGTTCAGGCCAAGGATTTCAGACTTAAACTTGTTGAAAGGGCAACCTTTGTAGACTTTTCAAGAGAGAGGTGATGCTATCATATTTATTTGCTCAGGCAAATAAGTCAGACAATATTGTGTAGGATAGATAGTGCTGAGCAAATAGTGGTAAAAGAATAATTTTAGGAGGTAATTTTAAGATTTCAGGTAAAGGAAGAAATAGGATGTGAGGATGATTAAAGAGAGGGCATGGGCAATGCAAGCTATTGGAGAGGTTAGAATTCACAGGACTTGATGACCAATTGGTTCTGTGTGCTAAAAAAAAGATAACGGAGTCAAATTAACTTCAAACATTTGGGCTTGCAATGTGATGATAAGAACCACTGCTGGAAGAGCAAGTTTGTTGCAGGAAGTGGAAATGGCTTCAGTTTGGGCCATATTAATCTTAAGGTGTTAGTAAGATAATCATATGGAGATGTATAATCAAGAGAGAGGTTAGGTTTAGAGATCTGGATATGGCTGTTATTATTCAATAAAGTCTATTGAGCATGTACTGTTCCAGGCACTGTTCTAGGCACTATTCCAGGCACTGTTCTAGGCACTATTCCAGATGCTTGGTGTGTATCAGTGAACAAACAGACAAAATCTTCTTCTTTCATGGATCTGACATTCTAACAGGGGTGATGTGAAGTGGGAATAATGAACATAATAAGTAAATTTCTCATAAGTCAGAACATAAGTGCTATGGGAAAGAAAACAAATGAGATTGTGGGAATGCCCCAAAAGAGAGGAATACAAGGGGAGAAGCAAGGAGGACCAAGGGCAGACCCTTTAGGATACTGACAAAAAAGTAAAGATGATGAATAATGGCAATTCTTTTAAAGTTTATTGAATAAAAAGGTGGAGTTAGGCTTGTACCTCAAGCTTACAAGAAATAAAATTATGGAGAGTATTTTTGTTTGAGGGGATTAGTGCAAAAACTTGAGAGTGTCTGCTGTCTGAAAGAAAGGGCCCAAAGGGAAGGGAGAGAGAATGGGAAATGAATGCATGAAGTAGAATTAAGAGCAAAACAGGAATTTAGATTTAAAAACTAATAAAAGTGTTGGTGTTTACTTTGGAAGAACAAGCAAAAATAATAGGAGACAAGGAAAAGAAAAGTTGAGTGAAGATATGGAAAGTTTATAGTGGAAGGGAATGGGAACTGAAGATGTTATTATTTTATAATTTGACTGTTTGAAAAGCATAAAAAGGATAAGAAAAATAAATAAAAAGATAGGGCCAGCAGTGTTGTGGGCCAGAGGCTGTGTATATGAGTGTGTGATGGAATTGGCATGATGAGTTGCATGTGTGTGTTCACTAGGATCTTTATAGGTGGGGGAGATTAAAACAATAATATGAGCACATCCGGAATTGAGTTTAGAATAGTAGTCTCAGAAGAGGATGAAATTAGGGGAAATAGTTTATTGTTGAGTAGTGTAGAAATGCTTGACTCTAGTTTCCTAACATTAATAGAAATAGAGGTTAAAGCAAGTGATGTTAGGAGAAAAGAATAAGAAGGTATCCAGTGAGTGGAAAGTCCAATGGGGTGGGAGAGGATGTTTAGTGGGAGTGACAGCATAGCTGGAAGTCTATTAGAAATTAAAGTAAGAGGGATATTTTAACTCTTAATATTTCAAGGTTAGGACAATTTCAGGTGATAACAAAGTAATGGTGTGGCCACTGAGTTGGTTGGTAAAGTAAAAAGTGGATGAAAGTTATTGAACTAAAGGATGTGAAGGCCAGAGTCATGAATGAGTCATCCACAAGAAGGTTGAAATTTTTCAAAAAAGACAAGAGGGACTATGATGGAAAAAAAGATGATCATCTGGGCTCCAGAATGTTCAATAACACAATGGAGTGCTTGGCAGAGAGATTTGGGCATGATTATGACGCGGGTTTATCAGCTAGATGATGAGGAGGAGTTATTTATGAAAGAAAGTCTGGAAGATACAGTGTGGAAACTCTTATTAGTAATATATAGTTTGAATGAATGAAAAAAAACTATAAAGCTTGACTAATTCAAGTGTGGCCTGTGGGCCAGCAGCATCTAGGAATCACCTGGGAGCTCGCTAGAAATGCAGAATCTCAGTTCCTACCCCATACCTACTGAATCAGAATCTGCATTTTATTAAAATTTCCAGGTTGAAATTTAAAAAGCACTGAAGGAAGTGTCATTATAAGAGGAAAGATAAAGTTTAGTGAAGAAGTAAAAGAAACTTTTCAGAAGATTTGTTAACAAGGCTTAGGTATGGGTGGAGCTGACCTAAGTGGAGAACTAACCAATTTTAATTGTAACAAACTAGGTGTGAACTTAACTGCTTGAGTTTCTACCACTATTTGGGAGGATCCAGGCAGATTTTTTTTGTCCTGGGTTATCTTCAGGTGGTGGAGAGAACTGGGTTGGCTTTGGCTGCTCAGGCAGTTGGTAAACCTTCCTGGAAGGTTCTTCTTAGGTAATAAGAACATTGGTGATCATTCTCTGCAAATGGGTTTGTGGCTGAGGCCTGGTGGAGTTGCTTATAATAATGAGTCTTCTTGTTATCGAATGGAATCATGCTGGAAGGCAATGTAAATATTTCCAGTTACTTGGTAGAATAGATTAAATTCCTTCAGGAGGTGATCTGTTTTGAGACCATAGGACACAAGTTAAGTGTGCAATGGTGGGGCCTGGGAAAAAGTTAAAGATGTCAAAAAATGCTAGAGGACAAAGATGCCTCCAACTGAAAACTCCAAAGTTGCCTTTAGCTTTTTAAAGTTTTGTTTACAGCTTTTTCTTTTTGTATTTATTTTACTAGCTTCATCATTTCCCCTTCCAAATAAGATGTGAGTATTGATCTAGGCAATGTTAATTAAAACACCCTAAAAACTTAAAGCCTTGAACGAGAATAACATGTATTGGCTGAACATATGTGCATGTAATAGTATCAATATTGAAAGCCCATGCTGTGAGAAGCTGTAGCAAAGCATTTTTAGCAGACTTACTTCTGGGATCACTAATGATTAATTAGTGTGTATCATAATGTAAAGCAAATGTCACTCTAGCTACCTGGGGTTACTGTCATTTGAGAGTGGAGCGATTTCCTGTAGATCACCAACAGTAAAATGTAAACTGCCTGCCATCTTGTGGAAGATAATGGGTATCTCATGCCCAGGAAAAAAAGCAAGAGATTCTCCTAGACTCTTGCATGCTCTCTTGAGGATTGTCATGGATGCATTGTTTCCTGTAGAGAAGTGTAGTAAGGATTAACACTAAATTATCACATCTCAATTAAAAATTGCACAATTGTATTTCCTTTCTCACCACATATTTTTAAACTTAAGCATTCAGCCAGAACAGTAAACTATTGTGTCTTTCCATTGGTGGCTAGTTCTTGAAGAATCGTGAGTTGGCCTGACCTGCTCAGCTTATTGGCTAGCCCCAGGAGAAACTGTAGCTGAATTAGTATTTCACAATGCTATCTCAGAAGCATAGTGCAAGCTATGAAAGAGTAGACTGATGCAGAATTCTTGGAGCACTCAGGAGTTTAACCAGCTCCTCAAGGGCCTTCAAATGGTTCTGCTCAGCGTAGCCATCAGCTCAATTGATTACTATAACTTGCTCAATCCCAGGAAAATGTGTGTCCTGGGGAACAAATAGTTATTTCCTAACTCCAATCATAATTGAGAAAACAAATGGATCAGTAAAGGGCTGCTCAGAGGAGACAAGTGAATAGAGCAATGGAAGAAATTGAATTTTGGAAAGAGAAGAAAAATAAAACTACCCACATGTTCCATTAACAGGTGGTTTTGGTCAGTTTGCAGTGGGAAGGCGTTAAATGGCTGTTTCATTAAATTGACTGGTCAATTTAGTTAAAACTGCCATTTTGGTAAGCATGTATAGACCCAGTCAGGATCATTTTCAGAGACACTTTGACAACCTGTATTTAATCCACTCTTATATGTCTAGTCCTTAGTCCTGCATTATCTATCTATCTATCTATCTATCTATCTATCTATCTATCTATCTATCATCTATCTCTATCATCTATCTATCATCTATCTATCTATCCTATATCATCTATCTATTGATTTTAAATATCACACTGGAGTAATTGGACTTCTTTGTTTCATGTACATACAGAAGGCAAAAGTAGATTTACAATTGTAAGGTAAACAGTTTACTCGTGTACTATTTAACTGTTGTATTATTTATTACTAGAGGCCCAATGCACAAAATTCATGCAAGAGTAGGCCTTCCTTCCCCCAGCTGCCAGCGCCGGCTTCCCTCAGGCCGCCAGCAGGTACTCGGGACCTGGGCTTCCCTTGCAGCCCCAGCTTCCTCCAAAAGGATATCCAGTCTAATTACCACATTTCGCTTTTAGTATTATAGACTAGTGGCCTGGTGCACAAAATTCGTGCCCATTAAAATGGGATTAATTAGAGAAAATATTTTTTCCATTTGTTTTTTATTTTTTTAAAATTTTGTTTTATTGCTTAAAGTATTACAAAGAGTATTACATATGTCTCCTTTTTTTCCCCCTTTGACATTCCCCCTGGCCTCCCCTACAAAAAAGGGGACTTGTCCCACTGGCCAGGGGAAAGGTGGCTTTTACTACAAGAACCGTCGGCGGATCTCTTACTCGCCCGGCCCCCCCCCCCCCAAGCAATCCTGGGCGCCGCCCCCTGGTTTAATCGGTGTTATTAATTTTTCCTGGTTCTGTATTTTTTCCTGTTTTTCCTTTTATGATGTTGTCTATCGGTAAGTGAAAAATTTCGGGTTGCCTGCTGGGTCGGAATATATACGATACGTGCGATCGGTTCCGGTGGGGA
>NW_005871050.1:2356983-2377561 GCF_000147115.1 Myotis lucifugus | reverse complement strand
CCCCCAAACCCTCCCTGGGCTTCCCGCTGTAGTTTGACAGTCTGTTCAAAGCTGCTCTGCCTCTGTATCTATTTCTGTTCATCAGTTTATAATGGTCTTTATTATTAGAGAAAATATTTTTTTTTCCTTTTGGTAGTTTTGTGTGCCATTTATTTATTTATTTGTTTGTTTGTTTATTTATTTATTTTAAATAAATCTTTATTGTTCAGATTATTACAGTTGTTACTCTTTTTCCTCCCACAGCTCCCCTCCACCCAGTTCCCACCCAACCCCCTGCCTTTACCCCCCCCACTGTCCTCATCCATAGGTGTACGATTTTTGTCCAGTCTCTTCCCGCACCCCCCACACCCCTTTCCCCCCAAAAATTGTCAGTCCACTCCCTTTCTATGCCCCTGATTCTATTCTATTCACCAGTTTATTCTGTTCATCAGATTTTTTATTCACTTGACTTTTAGATTCACTTGTTGATAGATATGTATTTGTTGTCACTTTGTTGTTCATAATTTTTATCTTTACCTTTTTCTTCTTCTTCTTCTTCTTAAAGAATACCCTTCAGCATTTCATATAATACTGGTTTGGCGGTGATGAACTCCTTTAGCTTTTTCTTGTCTGTGAAGCACTTTATCTGACCTTCAATTCTAAATGATAGCTTTTCTGGGTAGAGTGATCTTGGTTATAGGTTCTTGCTATTCATCACTTTGCATATTTCTTGCCACTCCCTTCTGGCCTGCATAGTTTCTGTTGAGAAATCAGCTGACAATCATATGGGTACTCCCTTATAGGTAACTAACTGTTTTTCTCTTGCTGCTTTTAATTTTCTCTCTTTGTCTTTTGCCCTTGGCATTTTAATTATGATGTGTCTTGGTGTGGTCCTCTTTGGATTCCTTCTGTTTGGGGTTCTCTGCGCTTCCTGGACTTGTAAGTCTATTTCTTTCATCAGGTAGGGGAAGTTTTCTGTCATTATATCTTCAAATAGGTTTTCAATATCTTGCTCTCTCTCTTCTTCTGACACCCCTATAATTTGGATGTTGGTACGCTTGAAGGTGTCCCAGAGGCTCCTTACACTATCTTCATATTTTTGTATTCTTTTTGCTTTTTGCTTTTCCAGTTGGGTGTTTTTTGCTTCTTCATATTTCAAATCTTTGACTTGATTCTTGGGATCCTCTAGTCTGCTGTTGGAACTCTGTATATCATTCTTTATTTCTGTCAGTGTATGCTTAATTTATAATTGGCCCTTTTTCATATCCTTGAGGGTCTCACTATATTTCTCGGAGGTTTCTAGAAGATTCTTGAGTAACCCTTATAACCGAGGTTTTGAACTCTATATCCAGTATTTTGCTTTCCTCCATTTCTTTCATTTGTGACCTGTTTCTTTGTCTCTGCATTTTGGCTGATTCCCTGTGTTGATAGAGTGGCTTTTTGTGCTAGGTATCCTATAGGGCCCAGTGGCTTACCCTCCCTAATTACCTGAGGTGGACACTCTTGGTGCACCCCTTTGTGGGCTGTGTGCACAGTCTTGTTGTTGTTAAGCCTTGATTGCTGTTGGTATCACTGGGAGGAATTGACCTCCAGGCCAATAGGCTGTGAGGACCAGTTGTGTCTACAATGGGAGAACGTCTATGCTGGAGACACCCTTATGGGGCAGGACTTGCTTCAGTGGGGCTTTGGCGCACACTGAGTCTGCCCAGGTTTTTAGGTGGAGAAAGGTCAGGACAGTCATTTACAAAAGCCTCTGCGCACAGCTTGGGTAGGGTTGTAAATTGGGTGGGGCGGGGTCTCAGGGAATCACCAGGGCAGAGCAAACCGCAATGGCTGCCAGTCTGCTCTGCCTTGGAGAGGTCCCGGGGTCTGTGTCCTGCAGCCCCGTGCAGGAACCATGACCGCTGTAAGCACCTCTGCGAGAAAGCTGCCCTCATGTTCCGGCCCGATGCCAGACAGTCCAGTTTCTCTCTGTATGAGTCTGGGTCCCCAAATTCTCACCCAGAACTGGAGTTCAGAGCAGCCGGGAGCTTGTATCTCCTTCCCGATTGAAAAAGACAACAGCGTACCCAACTGCCAGCCCCTTTTGCGCGTGCCTCCATACCTCCACACTTACACACCTCTGCACCTCCTACTGGATTCAATGCGCTTTTCTCTTTCCTTCTAGTTGTAGAATTTCCACTCAGCCAGCCTTCTCATGGTTCTGGATGATATTTGTTTTGTCTTTTAGTTGTAGTTTTAATGTGGTTGTGCGCGTCAGCAAGTTCAGGTGTTTACTTATGCTGCCATCTTGGTTATCTCCTCCTAGAGGAAATATTTTAATATTGCTATTTGCCCTTTCTCTATAATAGAAGTGTCAGAGATGAAAGAAAATTAATAAAATGTATATGAAAATCTTCCTCCTGTCAGAGTCTGGGGCACACTGTGGGACCCAGAGTCAAGTCCCTGCACACCCGCAGCATCTCAAAATTGCATGAGACCCAGACCCACCCCCATTGGGCAATGTACAGACCCAGCCATCCCCACTCTTGTCAAGCTCTGCTGGGTATGGGATGCAGCCTCAGGTCCCCTGTGCATGCCAGGCTGGGGGCACAGCTTCAGATCCCCCAGTGCACCCTCAGGTCCCTAGGCCAGGCGCAGAGGCAGGGTGTGTGGACTGAGGTCCCCTGGCCCGGCCTGGGGGATGCGCCTTGAGGTCTCCTGGCCCAGGCCAAGGGTCGTGGCCTGAGGTCCCTCGTCAAGCCCCGCCAGGTGGGGGGTGCAGCCTCAGGTCCCCCAGTCCAGCGTCAGGGCAGGGTGCACAGCCTGAGGTATCCCGGCCTGGGCCAGGGCAGGGGGAACACCTTGAGGTACCAGTCAAGCCCTTCCAGGCAAGGGAATGGCCTGAGGTCTCCTGGCCCGGTGCTGGGGTGGGGGCTGTGCCTTGAAGTCCCCCATCAAGCCCTGCCGGGCCTGGTGGTGCAGTCTGAGATTCCCCGTCAAGCCCCATGGGCGAAGGGCACAGCTTCATGTCCCCCAGCCTGGTGCCGGGGCAGGGGTGTGTGGCCTGAGGTTCCCTGTCAAGCCCTTCCAGGTGGGGGGAGCAGCCTGAGGTCCCCTGTCAAGCCCCATGGTGGGGGGGTTGGGGGAGAACAGCCTTAGGTCCCTGCTGATTGCTTGTTAAGGATCATTACAGGAACTCAGCCTCTGCTGTGGGTGCAGCCATCTTGTGTTATGGAAACCCCATCTCCGCTGTGGGCGCAGCAATCTTGTGTTACAGAACCCCGCCCCTGCCCCCCGCCTCCGCTGTGGGCGCCGCCATCTTTGTGGTGGAGTGATGGTCAATTTGCATATTACCTCTTTATTATATAGGATTGTTATTAACCTACTTTTGTCCACCCTTTTATTTGTATTCCTAACTATCTTATAGAAGTGCAGGAGCTGATCTTAATGATATCAAATTTGTTTTGAAAATATGGAAGGAAACTATGTATTAAACATAATACCCATCTGTTGATGGATAATTTAGGAAAGTTTTTATAAGAACTTAAAATCATTTTTATGGCTTTGCAGCCTATATTTTAATCGAAGGGTATCCATACAAACTTTCCACAATAAATAATTACAGAGTCATCAAAAATAATAGAACACTCTCAAATGTTTATTTTTCAGGAATCAGGTTATATATGAACATGTAGTCTAAACTTGTATTTCTCCAATGGCTACTGGACACTTGGAAGAGTAACTCTACAACTTGTTACATTCTACAGTTTTATATTGAATCTAGTTAGTGAATAAACACTTGTGAAAGTGTTCAATTATTTTTGAATCACCTTATGTTGTCTCAGTTATACCATCAAAAATGAAAGGAATAAAAAATACTATAGTCAATCAGTAAAAAATAAATCATTTGGTGACCTTTTCTCCATACTTTTTTTTAACCCAGGTCCTTTACTTGTAAGAATATCAGAACGTGCCCTCCTTATAAATTTTGGTTCAAGCATATTTATACCTATTAATTAACTAAAAATGAGTAATACATCTCCCAGAAACTTCAGTGGCATTTTGAATCATAATGACCAATGGTGAAGAAAACAATTCAAGTATCTTGTTGATGGTGTCATTCTCTCTTTGGATATGTGGCACAAGAGTGTAATTTTTGATAGACAGTAAACATGAAACCTGATGTGCAAGTTGAAGCCAAACTAATGAGGAAAAAAATTCTCATTTTTAATTATGATATTAACAAGGTATGCATTTTGAACATACACTTCTAATATATGAATGTAGTTATGTATTTTACCTATAAGAATAAATGTCAACCATGAGCATTTCAATTTTTTAAAGGTACTTAGAATTTAGTAAAGAACTGGGGTTTCAGCCCTAACCTGTTTAGCTCAGTGGATACGGCGTAAGCCCACAGACTGAAGGGCCCCAGGTTTGATTCCAGTCAAGGGCATGTACTTTGGTTGCAGGTGTGATCCCCAGTAGGGGGCGTGCAGGAGGCAGCTGATCGGCATTTCTCTCTCATCAATGTTTCTAACTCTCTATCCCTCTCCCTTCCTCTCTGTAGAAAAAAAAAAAGAATTGGTGTTTCAGAAAACAAAATAAGAATTCATGTTTTCCAGCTGAGATAAAGCTTTCTGATGGGTGGATTATATCATAGGGTCAAAAAGTGTAATGGCAAGAATACTAGTAAATAAAATAAATTTCTTCCCAACTTCTGAAACAGTGTAATACTCCTCAGTTTGATTGTTAACAAACTGCTGTTAAGGTTATTCTAGGACCATTCAAACTGTGAGTCATATCTTTCTCTTCCTCAGCATTAGAAGGTACACATCCTTTAATGAGAGCAAATTCATTAAATGTTTTACTCTTTATAATTTCAGGCTGCTGGTGATGAACAGAATTCTATTATAACTGGAAGTAAAAGCTGATGGTATAAAACCATTTTCTTCAGTCATTGGGAAACACAGGGCAGGGTTATGCTACCCCAGGGCACAGCTATTATACTTTTAACTAAGAGAAATATTCTATTAGACCCAAAACTACTGTTTAAAACTACATGTTTGTTATAGAAGATTATATACCAAACAGGAAAATGGCAAAAAAATAGCTTCCACCTATAGTGAACGATTAGAAATGATAACAAATCCATATGCAATTTAAATTTCTTTTTCATCTCAGGTGTCATCTCAGGTCTTCGTGTGTTTTCTCCTGTTTTACTTTGTGTTAGTAATGGCTTGTGCAATATGAAAACTCTGCTTCACCTATGTCCTCCTCAGATGAGGCAGCCTTCATGACATCAGAATCATCTTGTTCCTCCTCCTGATGTACCTTTGTTTGGGATGTGATTTCATTCGATGTTGTTATTTAGCTTAAGCAGTTGGCACTTGGGAAAGTCTGTAGAAACCTTCAGTTCATCAAATCACGACTGACTGAGAAAAAACATCATTTGCTACTACAGACAGCCCCATGTTTGGTTACTAAAAAAATGAACATGGATTTCAGCCCTGATTAGAAAGAAAATCTTTGGGGGTTACACATCTGCCAACATAGGGAGAGGTGCAGAGAATGGTTGGAGAGGCTTAGATGGGAAAATCTCCAAACAGGAATAACTTCAGATATCTAATACTTGTAGTCTTTAAAAGGGGACATTTGAAGGAGACAAAAAGCCTGATACCTTATATAGAGAGAGGGTGCTGATTATACAAGAGCCTTGATTATATAAGTAGTGAAAAATTGAGTCAATCAGTTAGGCATTTTGAATTCATAATATCTAACAACTGATCTGGCTGTTTTCCACCCCCAGCCCTGAGGTGACTAAAAGTATTAGTTATAGACACAGCCTCTTACCCCACTGTTCAGTCTTTCAGGTTCATGCTGATGGTCACAGCTCAGGACAGAGATGCAATTACATCAGACACCAACATGTTTCTTAAATTTATTTTTTTGTTTTTTTTTCAATTCAGACAAAAAACTAGGCAACTGAGTAGAAATAATACACCAATTAAACCAGTCCAGTCATTTGGCTGGTTCATTTTCTCAAGTTCCACAAAACCAACTGCTCTGGTAGTGCTGCCTAGCCATGTTCTGATTGTGTCCCAGGGACCGAACATAAGAACAGAAATTGGAACTTGAGTTGTGTATTTGCTGGACAGCATGACTCCATTGGCAGGGATGCTGAGGTTGATTTAAGTTCAATTGTTTATTCATTCATCCACAATATTTCTAAAGCATTTACTTTGTGGCAGTCACTCTGCTGATGATGAACAAGAGAGATCAATTCTGGGATATAGAGACATTAAAGAGGAAAATGACAATACAGTGTGATTTAAAAATCTATAACTCTCTTTTTCCCTTTGTGAAAACCCGCTTTCCTTCTTTAACCACTATTTTCTCAGGCCAGATGATTAGTACCTGCTTTCTATACTCTCTCTCATCAGGTGATGCTTTGAAATTCCCAAATGTTCTAATACTAACACTTTTGTGCTGTGTGTCAGCACTTCACATCAACTTGAAACTGCCACTGAGTCTGGTAGCACACATGAAGGGTTTCTCTGTGGCTAGTTCCACAAAGGAAATCTATTGTGCTCCAGCCCAGCACTTGTAGATTGCTTTGCTTGCAAACTACCCACCTGCATGTGAACTGCAAAAGGATCTCTAATGGGCAGGCAGGCTTTCTAGCTACAGCTATGATTAGGTTTGTTCTTATTCTTCTCTTACATCTGCACAGTGCATGCAGATACCCCAAGCACCATCTTCCTCCTAAGCACAGTTTGAGACACTATAACAATCATTGCTACTTCAGAAGCCATCAAATGGGTAGTACCTTAGTATGTATTGGAGTGTCAGCTCTAGTAGTAGTTTGACAAAATGAAGGCCTCCCTAATTTAGTCAGTCAAAACAGATAACATTGGCTTTGACTAATCATAGAAGTAAATTGTCAATAAGATTAGCTTCAATAAAATAATGGCTCCCTATATTTCTGTATCTCTGTACTCTCTCAACACACACACACACACACACACACACACACACACACACACACACTTCCTTTTTAGGACTGAAATCCTCCAATGAACTCTACCTCCAATGAACTTATTGTCCAAATCACCCACTTGACACTTTGGCCTTAGTTATAGTGTTGTTAATACAAGTTCTATCTTTCTCTCACATCCTACATCTAGATTTTCAGCAAATCCTTTTGTCTTTACTTTTGAAATTTTCCAAAGTTTGACCACTTCTCACCATCTCTATGGCTACCATCCTGGTCCAAGCCATCATCATGTCTCCTGAATTACTGTGGTAATTTCCTAACTGGCTTTCCTGTTTCCATTGTTGAAATCTATTTTATACATAGCTGCCAGAGTAATTCTTTTAAAATATAAAATACATTATGTTACTCCTATGCTCAGAATTTGCTCTTATCTTCCCATTTTCCTTAGAAATAGAATAAATTATTTACTGTGGCCTCTAGTGTCCTATATAATTTACTACATACTTAGTTTTTAATTCTATTTTGTATTATTTTTCTGTCTGTTCATTAAGCTCCAGCCACACTGGTCTTCTTTTTGATTTTTAAACATGCCAAACTCATTCTTAACTCAGGGTATTTGTATTAATTATTCTCTCTCAAATTTACTGCCCCCATATCTTCTCATAGATTTCTTCCTCACTTCTCTCTGATCTCAACTCAAGTGAACTTCTGCCTCAAGATTTTCACATAACTAGATCCTTATCATGGATCTCATCTCAGGAATCATCTCCTTAGAAAAACTTACTTTCTATGCTATATATACAGTAACCTTTCTCTCTATTTTACACATATTAAAAGTCAATTACTTGTTACATTATGATTTTATTACCATTACATCACTCATAGCTATTTGAAATTTTCTTATTTATTTGTTTTTTATTTATTGTCTCCCCATTCTTCTTCTGGAATGTGTTTTCCATGAAGACAGGAACTGTGTACCTTATTAATTACTACATCCCTACCACCTAGAATAGTTTCTGATATATAGTAGGTGTAGTGTGCAATCAGTATTGTTGAATGAATACATAAATGAATGCAATGTAGGAGGCATTATTACACATAGACTTAATGCAAAAAAGAGTACTGAATTAATAAATGATCTGAATAATGCATATGGATTTGCTTTTATACCAAGGTGAGAGTTTAGTTCTATATTAGTGAATAGTCAGAGGACAAACTGCAATTGATGTTCACCACTGATAAAAATATTAAAATTTTAACTGCTATGGCATGCCAAAAGCTGTTAGTACTCTACCCAATATGAATGACATGTTACCTAATGAGTGATAGGTTTCCTATGGAGACTCCTGCAACCTTTTCTCAATACTCCCTTTCCTACTTTGTCTGCCAAGATCTAAAGAGAAACATTACCAGCATGAACATAGTGGGAAATTATTTACTGTTTAGAGAATCCCTCCAACTAAGCACCATATTTAATACTTTTTTTGTCATAATTCCACATAACCATCATCATTAACCCAAAGAGGAGGGGAATTATGTGAATGTTATGATGTGCCACCCAACTTTCCCATTCAGTAATGAGTTTCTCATCCACTAGACTGCTAGGAGCCTTGGCTGTTAATGACTTATAGCTGAGTCATCCTCTAGGATCTGGCCTCATCTGAAGGGAACCACCTTACCCAGTGTTACATTCTTCCTTTGGAGATCAGCCCATACTTAGTGACTGGTTGATGTAGCTGCCTGGTCCCCCTGCCTCGTTTTAGAAACACTTTGAAGGCCATCCCAACATCAGAATTCTTTTTTTTAAAAATATATTTTATTGATGTTTCACAGAGAGGAAGGGAGAGGGATAGAGAGTCAGAAACATCGATGAGAGAGAAACATCGATCAGCTGCCTCCTGCACACCCCCTACTGGGGATGTGCCCGCAACCAAGGTACATGCCCTTGACCAGAATCGAACCTGGGACCCTTTAGTCCACAGGTCGACGCTCCATCCACTGAGCCAAACACGCCAGGTCCATCAGAATTCTTTTAGGATTGGCTGAAGCCTTCATTGCAAGTTCATGGTAGTTTAAATCCTTCCTGTGTCCAATCTTTCTTCTCTAATTCTCTTAGAAGTGTTATTTGTGAAAGAAACCCCTCACCAAAAAAATAATCCACACCCTCCTGTATATAGATATCCATCTCAGAGTGTGTTTCCTTAGGAATGTGACCTGAAGACTGGGTTGTAGGAAGAAAACTCTAAAATGGTATTTTGGAAGTGGATTAGTCACCAGCAAGCTCACAATGAGAACCATTTCACTGACAGTAGATATAATACTAATATTTGTGGCATTCTGTAGCTGTGAAATTGTATAGACTTTTATCACCTGTAATGTGAGTGTTTGGGTGAAGTAGCAATCATAAGGACTGGGGAATTAGATGGATTTTTCTAGATGTCATTGATACCTTTGAAAAAGCCAATAAAAGGTTAACAAGGACTAGTAGCTGATTTAAGGTGGAGTGTGAACACCAAATATCCTTGGCAGCACATAAAGAAACGTTCATCTCTTTCAGCTGGAAGGCTGAAAAAATGTGAAGCTCAAACCTTGGATTTAATGATAAAGATCCTAGATCTTCAGATAAGGTTGAATTCTCAACCCTAGCAAGTCAGGTATGCCAATGTCAGGGCACTGGTGGAAAGAATGATGGGAAGAATTGGGACTCTGAAGCATGATATGGGCATCTGGGTCAATGCACTTCCAAGATGCCCCCAAACTCTCTATGTCTATAGAAGTGGTCTACTCATTCTTGTTAAAATCTAGTGCTCTCTCCTTGCTGAAAGATGTTACAAATATTCTGCCTTGCAAGAAAACATGTACGTTCCCCTCACAGAATCTACCCCCAACCCTCTAATTGGCCACAAGATTCATGACTAAATTTAAATTACATTACCCTCATTTGAAGGGAAATGATGGACCTCTTAAGAAAGGAAATGGACTGTATACCAAAAGAGCTGCATGACCTAGACCAGTAGTTGGCAAGCTGCGGCTCGCGATCCACATGTGGCTCTTTGGCCCCTTGAGTGTGGCTCTTCCTAAGCCTTAGGAGTACCCTAATTAAGTTAATAACAATGTACCTACCTATATAGTTTTAGTTTAAAAAATTTGGCTCTCAAAAAGAAATGTCAATCGTTGTACTTTTGATATTTGGCTCTGTTGACTAATGAGTTTGCCGACCACTGAGTCCTAGACAATATATATTAACAGGAGTCAGGGCAGTATATATGGGACTAGATCCAAAGTATGCTGGATCAAGGGAGCAAAACATAAAGTTGAACAAATGACTGTTTATTGATATAAGATTACTTTTCCATAAATAAACTCACTCTCCCAAGGACCCTGGGAGACAGTGCTAATGTGCTACTAGGATGACTCTTAGAAGCATGGGGAAAGTGCTAATTCATAAAAAGTGAAATAAAAATCCTAGAAATTATGTGGAAGATGGTGGTGGAAGAAATAAAAAGTCTCCATAATTGATCATGCCAATGAAAGGAAATACACTGCAAAACCAGAAAACTCACCAGTCAAATATTTTCTGCAGAAAGTCTCAAAGAACATTCAATTTACCAAAACAATAAAGAATGTTGGTGGTGAGAGGGGCACCACCATTATTGTCCTTCCTATGCAGGCCAGGGCTGACAGTAGGAAATGCTATAATAAAATCGGGCTACTTGATGGAAAAGGTGATGATAGGATCTGGAAATAATAGAGGCCAGATGTCAGTGATTTATAATCAGGAGCAAAGTGGATGCAATTATTGTAATGAACAGCAAGGTCAGAGTGGCAACCCAGGGGTCCTGACCTACAGAGTACTATGGCAATGGTTAAGAGAACATGGTGTACCTAAGTGAAAGATAGATGGGAATCCAACAAGCTCTTTCCTTCACTATACAACAAAAAAATCAAAAGTAAATGTACAGAAAGGGCATCCCCTGATCATTATACTTTGCTCAGTTTCCAGCCCTGAGCCTATAATCATATCCAACACCAAGGTAAACAGAAAGACCTGTAATGTTTCCTCCAATCTTGCCCTAAAGAGAGTTAAGACCATCTATTTGAGTAACTATACACTGGGGAAAAGGGAATACCATGTATTTTGAGAATTTTTAGCATCAGTTGACATTGATTCCTGGAAACTATAAGTGTCATCATGGCTCCTCTGTTAGAGTGAGGGTGTATATAAGAGCAGGTAATAAATGAAGCCCTTACCCAGGTTTAGCTCACAGTCCATCCACTCTGTTTATTCATGGATTCATCTAGTGGTCATTCCTCCAGTACACAAATGAATAATTAGAATAGTTAAAATACTTGTTCTATACTTGACAGAACCCAAACTTTGGGTCTTTGGCTTGTAGAATAAGAGATATCATAGTGAAAAGGCCAAGTGTGAGCCTCCTAATAACTCCTTTTCTCCTCTGTTGCCAGTCAAGAATGTAAATAAAAAATAAAATTACAAGTGTCCATCAGTAGATGAATAGATAAAAAAAGCTGTGGGATATTTACACAATGGAATACTATGAAGCAGTAAAAAGAGGGATTTCTTACCCTTGGGGACAGCATGGATGGACCTGGAGACTATTATGCTAAGTGAAATAAGCCAGCCAGAGAAAGACAAATATCACATGATCTCACTTATTTGTGGAATCTAATGAACAAAATGAATTGCCCAACAAAATAAGACCTGAAGCATGGAGGCATAGAACAGACTGTCATACATTGGTGTGGGGATTGAGGTGGGGGGGGATGAGAAGAGATAAACCAAATAACTTACATACTTATATGCATAGCCTATGGACACAAACAATAGGGGGGGTGAAGACCTGGGGGATAGGTAGGGGCTGAGAGGTGGGGGGTAAAGAGGGAGCTGAAGTGGGAGACATCTGTAATACTATCAACAATAAAAATATATTTTTACAAATACAAATCTATATATATAAAGAGCCATGGGTCATCACATCCGAAACAACCGAACGGATGACTGAACAGGCTGAGTGGGGTGACAAGGCCAGCAGGGGGGTTAATGAGGTATGACCAAACGACTGAGTAGCAGGCGACCAGGCCGGCAGGGGGAGGTAGTGAGGGACGACCAAATGACTGAATAGCAGTCTGCATGGGGTGACCAGGCCAGCAGGGGGGGCAGTTGGGGGTGACCAGGCCAGCAGGGAGGCAGTGAGGGGCAACCAGGCTGGCTGAGGGGGGCAGTGAGGGTTGACCAGGCCAGCAGAGGGGGCAGATGGGGGTGACCAGGCTGTCAAGGGGGACAGTTAGGGGCAATCAGGCTGGCAGGCAGAGGTGGTTAGGGGTGATCAGGCTGGCAGGGGGGGCAGTTAAGGGTGATCAGGCAGGCAGGCAGGTGAGCAGTTAGGAGCCAACAGTCCCGGATTGTGAGAGGGTGCAGGCTGCTGGCAGTCGGACATCCCCTGAGGGGTCCTGGATTAGAGAGGGTGAAGGCTGGGCTGAGGCCCCCCCCACTAATGCATGAATTTTGTGCACTGGGCCTCTAGTAAATAAATAAAATTGCATCCTGGAGGAACAGTAGACATTAGTGCCACCTTGAAAACCTGAAAAATGCAGGAATAGTAGTCTTCATCATATCATCATTAATTTACCAGTCTGGCTCCTACAAAACCAAACGGATACTGGAGGATAACAGTGGACTCTGGTAAATTCAATCAAATAATAGCCCAAACTACCCCTACTGGCCTAGATATCTTTACTAGAACACATTAACATAGTTTCAGGTACATGGTATATGGCTATGGATACGGTGAATGCATTAGTTTTCATTCCTATCAGGAAGGAGAATAAAAAACAGTTCATATTCATATGGGACAGACAGTAGTATACATTTTTAGTCTTGTTCAGGCTATATTAACCCTCTCATCTGTCATAATATACTCTGAAGAAACTGGGACCACATTGGTCCCATTTGTCAATGATATTAAAACAGCTATATTTGGTATTTACAACTTTTTCAACTCCAAGTCAGAGGTTAATTACTGACTAGTGATTTTAAGTGTCTAAAAATGTTGCCAAATGTACACATATAGAATGTTATTTTCATTTCAGCATAAAAGTATGGCTATTTGAAAAATTTCAAAAATGTTAGCATGCAGAGAAAGATAATCTTGGATTATACTCTCTTATGAGCTACTTTTGAGCTGTTTTCTTAAAAGAGTGGTAAGCACAGTACCAGTATCTTAACTAAGCTTGAATTATTAGCAATTGATTTGGACCTTTGAAAATAATGATTCTGGTTAAAATACCTGTCAGATACCATTATAAGTCGTAGTAAATTCCTTTTTGTGATAATGACATTTGGTTACATTGTAAAGCATGTTAAAACAGGGATGATATGTTGGTGTGGTAATAAATTTTGACCTGAAATCTGAGCTGCTATGATTGGAACTCCATGAAAATGACTTTTTTATATCTAAGTATGAAACTAGTATTATCTGACATTTGTTTTTCAGATAAATTTTACAATTTAATGTAATTTAAAAGAGAACATCTTGCTTTTGGCTTTGAGGAAGACATTTTTAAGTTTTTTTCTTTCTAACTAAAATATTTTTTCTTTATAAACCTGCTTGTAACTTGCTGGATGATTTTTTATTTATTTTATTTTTTTCCATCACCATTCATTCCCCCAATACCCTCTTCTATCTCCCTGCAAACGCCCCCCAATAATCACACTGTTTTTCAAGAAGGAGGAAGTGGGAGGGAGGGGAGAGAGAGAGAGAGAGATGATAGAGTGGAACATCTATCAGCTGCCTTCTGCATATCCCCTGGTCCCCTACTGGGCAATTGAGCCTGCAACCCAGGCATGTGCCCTGATTGGGAATTGAACCAGCAGCCTTTTGGTGCACGGGACAATACCCAACCAACTGACCCACACTGGCCAGGGCTCTTTTTTCTCAATCCCTCCATCCTCCACCCCACCAGAGCTGTGTGCCTACTCTCTATCTATGATTCTGTCTCCATTTTGCTTGTTAGTTCAGTTTGTTCATTAAATACATGATTTCACACATATGTGGAACTTAATGGATGAGTTTTTCAGGTTGCATTTTTGTTCCCTGAGTTATTTTACCCCTTTTTACAATGGAGATAATAGCAGAGTGTCAAAGTCTTTATGAACGCTTCCAGAGAAACTTTATCTTCCAAAAGGATATGGGGATAAATACCAAGGTTATTATAAACCTAAGATTATAGGACAGAAAGTAGATAGAAGAAAATGGATAGATCGATACATATAGATAAATAACAGCTTCCAGAACCAGATGTCAACCCTTTACATATACACAGTGTTTTACAGTTTAAAAAGAGTGTTCATATACAAGCAATTGGCAAGGTGGATGTTATCAATTCTCTTTTACAAACAAGAGAGCTGAAGCTTGGAGAGGTTAAGATTTTACTCAATGTCTCCTGGGTAATAACAGAATAGGGAACCTAGGTTTTGTGATTAGATAGTTCAGGGATCTTTTCACTACACTAAAGTGAAATGCAAGAAAAAAAAGTAGTTTAAAAATCCCAAAAGACAGTAGAGAGGAAGGAAAAGCATTCAAACAGATATTTTCAGAAACATACATATTTTAAAGTCTTTTTCTACCTTAACAATTTCAGCTGACATTTATAAAATGACTTAATAATCCTAAATTCTGTTTATGAGAAATATAAAGCAACACAGAAGTAATATTTACTCCTTATAATCTTCACAGTTACCCTATTATTTTACAGATGAGGAAATTGAGGCTCAGTGAGGGTAAATAACTTGCCCAAAGCTTCATCTACACTAATAAAAGAGAAACATGGTAATTAGTGTACGACCGCTACCCTTCCCATTGGCTAATCAGCATATCCTTATGCAAATTAACTATCAGCCAAGATGACGGCCAGCAGCCAGGCAGCTGGAAGCGAACATGAGGCTTGCTTGCTCCAGTGACTGCAGACTCCAACGTTCCCTGCCTGACTTGCCTCTGAGCTGGCAGTTTGAAACATTCTAACAAATATAGAAGCTAAACAAAACCCCAGAAACCGGCTTTCAGCCAGCCAGGATCTCAGAGCTGGAGTTATACATTGTTTCGATTATAGAACGCAAACAAACCAGATACCTGCTTTCAGCAGCGGAAGCCTCAGAGCTAAAGCCAGAGCTAAAGATGGCCCAGAATAAAATTTAAAAAAGAGAAAAAAAAGGAGTGGTTGGGAGCTTCAGTCAACAACCACCAGCCTGAAAGCAGCCCTCAGCCCCTCACCCAGACTGGCCAGGCACCCCAGTGGGGACCACCACCCTGAAGGGTGTGTGACCAGCTGCAAACAGCCATCATCCCCTCATCCAGGCTGGTCAGGCACCCCAGTGGGGACCCCCACCCTGATCCAGGACACCCTTCAGGGCAAACCAGCCGGCCCCCAGGCCTCTATCCTATATAGTAAAAGGGTAATATGCCTCCCAGTACCGGGATCAGCGGAGCCGCGAAGCCTCCTGGCACCGGATCAGCGTGACAGGGGGCAGCGCCCAAACCCCCTGATCGCCCTGCGGCTCTGTGTGTGACAGGGTGCGGCGTCCCAACCACCTGATCGGCCCTGCTCTGTGTGTGACAGGGTAGAGCCATAACCTCCCCATCGGCCCTGCCCTGAGTGTGACAGTGGCGGCGCTCCAACCCCCTGATCGGCCCTGCTCTGTGGGTGATAGAGGGCGGTGCCCCAACCCCCTGATCCACCCTGCTCTGTGTGTGACAGGGGGCGGTGCCCTAACTCCCCTATCGGCCCTACTCCGTGCGTGACAGGGTACAGAGCCCCAACACCCCTGATGGACCCTGCTCTGTGCATGACAGGGGGCAGCGCCCCAACCCCCTGATCGGCCCTGCTCTGTGCGTGACGGGGTGGCGCTGCAACCTCCCCATCGACCCTGCCTTGAGTGTGACAGGGGGCGGTGCTCCAACCCTCCAATCGGCCCCACCCTGAGCATGACTGAGGGTGGCATCGCAACCTCCCAATCCGCCCTGCTCTGTGCATGACAGGGGGTGGCGCCCCAACTCCCCAATCGGCCCTGCTCTGAGTTCGACCAGGGCCTGCACCTAGGGATTGGGCCTGCCCTCTGCCACCCAGGAGCAGGCCTAAGCCAGCAGGTCGTTATCTCCTGAGGGGTCCCAGACTGCGAGAGGGCACAGGCCGGGCTGAGGGACCCCCCCACCCCCGAGTGCACAAATTTTTGTGCACTGGGCCTCTAGTAATATTAAAGGAGAGCACTGGGATTTCAGCTCAAGTTGTCTGAGGTCAAAGCCCTTCTTACAACAATCAGTTAATACAGAATCACTTAAGTGAACCCAATTATGAGCCCGATATACGAGTAATATAAGATAGGATCCCTTGCCTCAGGGACTTGATAACCTATATTAGAGAGGTAAAAGAGATTAGAATTAATTTTTAAATTGTGTGGTATAGACTTGTATTCTTAAAAACAGTCTGTGGATCAGCAGCATTTTCAACAACTGGGAGTCCAATAGAAATGCAGAATCATAGGCCACCAGCCCAGTCCTGCTGAATCAGAGCCTGCATTTCAATAAGATCCTCTGGTAACTTGTATACATAGTAAAGTTAGAGACGTTCTTGTATAGATCATCAATGCTCTAAGGAGAAGGCATCATCAATGCTCTTTTGAAAGCCATTTCTAGTGTCCTAAGGACCTGGGAAGGCTACCCTGAGAATAGTGATGGGAGAATAGAGAGGTAGGGCTCTCTTTGCTTGAGTATATCAGAGAAGTAATATAAGCAATTGAGGAGTGACAAAAGTGTGGGGATGACCAGAGTTCTAATTCCACTGATAAGAATAATGAACACAAAGATGTCATTTACACCCTTACTTAACATCCCTCTCTTCTTCCCTTGAATGATAACCCCTCAGGAGTTGGGTTGGGGGAAGAGGGACAAGCCACTAGCTGGCAGCTTAGTGTGTGTATCACTCTATTTTTGGATGTGCATTTCCATAAATAAGCTTCTACTTCAGGACTTTTTTAATGCTATAGGTGGCCTAATTAGTGCATTTTAATAGTAAAGTCTCTTTTCAAATAAGCTCATGCCATAAAGTTGCATTTTCTTTGGTAAAGCTGAGTACAACTGGTCATCAGTAAAATTTCCATTTGCTCTAGGGACATAAGAACATTAAATGTTTTATTCTTAACTGAGCACTATTCTAATTAGAAAAAAATTGCATTAGGGAGCCATGTGAATGTCTGAGAAGGCATTCATTCTTGATTTTGATATTTTAAAATATAGCAGATTGCAGAAATGCAGATTACGGTGTGGATATAGTGCTAAAATTGCTTTTGCCATTATAAAGATAAAAATAGCTCTTGGTTCCAATTTCCTGCTGCTTCTTTCTAAATGAAGGAGTTAAATACTGAAAGGCAGGTGGATGCTGACGCTCCTTTAGAATGAGATGAATAGGGTTGATGGCAGGAACTACAGGGAAGCTATTGAGGTTGCAGATGCATATGCTGCCCTTACTTCCCACAAAGTTCAAAGTGGGGTGAAGCTGCCTGGGTAATTGGCTATGAAATAGCAAACCCTCTGGATAAAAATGGCCCTTGTACTTAATTGCCCATATTTCGGGCAGCGGGTAGCCACCTGGTTGATTAGTGACCGTACCTATATTCACAACCACCCAAGTTTAAGTGCAAGTGTGATTGTTAGGACACTGCGTCAAGTTTAATCAGGGGCCTTAAAGTTTCAATCAGTTCTGACCACCCTAGGTCCAGATCCCTCACCTTCCAGATCTAAGCAGATGGTGCTACAAAGCCCCAAGGCAAAAGCCCATTTTAAAATTGGGCATGAAAAGGACATGCATATTTGTAAAACAGCAACTACAATAGTAACAACTGAGAAAACAAATGAGAATAAAGGCATTTTATTTGCATAGTACTTACTCATTTGCCAAGCTTTTTTTTTTTTTAATTTCTATTATGGTCTTCATAAAAAGCTTGTAACATCAGACTTATAGTGCCCATTTTATAGTTGGATAAATTAAGACTCAATGAAGGTGAGTTTCACAAGGCTGCACAACTAGTAGGCAACAGAACAAGCACTAAAATGTGAATCTTTTGATATTAAACTCCATCTCATTTCATAGTAGAATTTTAGCTTAATTTCATCCTCTCTTGCAGGACTAGTCCATAACTGACTGCCTTAGCCAAAGAGTACCTTTGTGTCAGATATACACATATGGGAATCATACGGAGGTTTACTAGTACACAGGATTCCAGTCTGTCAAGCAGCCAATCACACTGACTGTCTCCCCCCCATATCCCTTTTTAAATAAAATTTATATTTATTGTTGTATGTATTACAGATGTCCCCTTTGTTTGTGTTTTTTCCCCATTGACCCCCTCCACCCCATATCCACCACCCCTCCCAGGCCTTCACCACTCTATTGTCTGTGTCCATGGGTTATGCATAGCTATACTAATAAAAGAGTAATATTCTAACTAGACTAGGAGACCTTCTGGAGACCGTCCGGACGTCCTTCTGGACAAAGCCATGGTGGTGGGACTGAGGCAGAGGCGGTTAGGGGCGATCAGGCTAATAGAGGGCAGTTGTGGGCGATCAGGCTGGCAGGGGGGTCAGTTGGGGGCGAGCAGGCCGGCGGGGGGGGGGGGAAGTTGGTGGCGAGTAGGCTGGCAAGGGGGGTAGTTAGGGATGATCAGGCTGGCAGGGATGGCAGGTGGGGGCAAACAGGCTGGAAAGGGGGCAGGAGGGGGCAATCAGGCCAGTGGGGGGGGCAGTTGGGGCAATCAGTCCAGCAGGGGCGGGCAGTTAGGGGTGATCAGGTCGGAAGGAGGGGCAGTTGGAGTTGATCAGGTCAGCAGGTAGAGTGGTTAGGGGCTATTAGCCAGGCAGGCAGGTGAGCAGTTAGGAGCCAGCAGTCCAGGATTGTGGGAGGATGTCCGGCAGTCGGACATCCCCCGAGGGGTCCCAGATTGGAGAGGGTGCAGGCCAAGCTGAGGGACACCCCCCGTATGCACGAATTTCGTGCACCAGGACATTAGTATGCATATAAGTTCCATGGTTAATCACTCCCCTCCAGACCCCCCCTCCCCTGCCTTCCCTCTGAAATTTGTGGCTGTCCCATGCTTCTATGTCTCTGTATCTATTTTATTCATCAGTTTGTTTTGTTCATTAGATTCCACATATGAGTGAGATCATGTGATACTTATCTTTCTCTGACTAGCTTATTTCACTTAGCATATACTCTCACGTCCATCCATGCTGTTGCAAATGGTAAGAAGTTCTTTCTTTTTTGCAGCTGCATAGTATTCCATGGTGTAAATATGCCACAACTTTTTTATCCATTCAACTGCTGATAGGCACTCGAGCTGTTTTCAAACCTTAGCTATTGTAAATTGTGCATACATTCTTTCTGATTGGTGTTTCAGGTTTCTTAGGATATATTCGTAGAAGTAGGATCACCGGGTCAAATGGTAGTTCCATATTTAATTTTTTGAGGAAACTCCATACTGTTTTCCATAATGGCTGCACCAGTCTGCATTCCCACCAGCAGTGTACTGCAGTTCCCTTTTCTCCACATCTTCACCAGCACTTGTCATGTTGATTTGTTGATAGCAGCCATTCTGACAGGTGTGAGGTGATATCTCATTGTCATTTTAATTTACATCTCTCAGATGATTAGTGATTTTGAGCATGTTTTCATATGTCTCTTGGCCTTCCGTATGTCCACTTTAGAGAAGTGTCTATTCAGGCCCTTTGCCCATTTTTTACTTGGGCTGTTTATCTTCCTTTGGTTAAGTTGTATGAGTTCCCTATATATTTTGGAAATTAATCCTTTATTGGATGTATCATTGGCAAATATGTGAGCTCTCTTTTCATTTTGTTGATGAAGCTTTTGTACAGAAGATTTTTATTTTGATGTAGTCCCATTTGTTTATTTTCTCCTTATTGCCCTTATCCTAGGTGATGTATCAGTAAACATATTGCTATGAGAGATGTCTGAGATTTTGCTGCCTATGGTTTCTTCTAGTATTTTTATGATTTCATGACTTACACTTAAGTCTTTTATCCATTTTGAGTTTATTCTTGTATATGGTTAAGTTGGTGGTCTAGTTACATTTTTTTGCATGTATCGGTCCAATTTTTCCAACACCATTTACTGAAGAGACTGTCTTTACTTCATTGTATGCTCTTGCCTCCTTTGTCAAATATTAATTGAGCATAATAGCTTAGGGTAACATACTGACTGTCTTTTATTCCTTAATAGTCAAGTACAATAGCCTACTCTAAAGTAGTAATAATGATAAGCTTAGTGTTTGCCAAGTGTTATACTATGCACTTTCCATGTATTAACTCATTTAAGACTTATCTTATTACAATTCTATGATGTAGGTTTTGCCAACTATTCCCTTAACTTTATTTTTTTCCAAATTAATTTTGATACTAGAGTCCCGGTGCATGGATTTGCACACCAGTGGGGTCCCTTGGCCTGGCCTGTACCCTCTGCAATCCGGACCCCTCAGGGGATGTTGGAGGCCCAGTGTACAGATTTGGGCCGATCCCTGCAGACCAGGCTGAGGGA
>NW_005871050.1:2355041-2356672 GCF_000147115.1 Myotis lucifugus | reverse complement strand
CCACCCTTCCCCTCCCCTCCTCCCCCCTTCTCTCTGAGATTCATCAGTTTGTTCCATGTTTCCACACCTGTGTGTTGAGTGACTGTCCCCTGGTGGCTATTGCAGGTCATCATAGCTACCAGCCGGTTGGCCAGTCACTTAGGCTTTTATATATATACTAGAGGCCCGGTGCACAAAAATTTGTGCACTCGGGAGGGAGGGGGGGTCCCTCAGCCCGGCCTGTGCCCTCTCGCAGTCTGGGACCCATCGGGAGATAACGACCTGCTGGCTTAGGCCTGCTCCCGGGTGGCAGAGGGCAGGCCCAATCCCTAGGTGCAGCCCCTGGTCAGGCTCAGAGCAGGGCCGATTGGGGAGTTGGGGCGCCGCCCCCTGTCATGCACAGAGCAGGGCGGATCAGGAGGTTGTGATGCCACCCCTAGTCACACTCAGAGTAGGGCCGATTGGGGGGTTGGGGCACCGCCCCCTGTCACACTCAAGGCAGGGTCGTATGGGGAGGTTGCAGCGCCACCCCCTGTCATGCACATAGCAGGGCCGATCAGGGGGTTGGGGCGCTGCCCCCTGTCACGCACAGAGCAGGGCCCATCAGGGGGGTTGGGGCGCTACCCCCTGTCACTCACAGAGCAGGGCCCATCAGTGGGGTTGGGGCTCCGTACCCTGTCACACACAGAGCAGGGTCGATCAGGGGGTTGGGGAGCTCCCCCCGTCACGCACAGAGCAGGGCCCATCAGGGGATTGGGGAGCTGCCCCTGTCACACACAGAGCAGGGCCGACCAGGGGGTTGGGGAGCTCCCCTCTGTCACACACAGAGTAGGGCTGATAGGGGAGTTGGGGCACCGCCCCCTGTCACACACAGAGCAGGGCCGATCAGGGGGTTGAGGAGCTCCACCCTGTCACTCACAGAGTAGGGCTGATAGGGGGGTTGGGGCGCCGCCACTGTCACACTCAGGGCAGGGCCGATGGGGAGGTTATGGCTCTACCCTGTCACACACAGAGCAGGGGCCGTGGGGGGGGGAGGGTTGGGATGCTGCACCCTGTCACACACAGAGCAGGGCAGATAGGGAGGTTGTGGCCCCGCCCCCTGTCACACACAGAGCCACAGGACGATCAGGGGGTTTGGGCGCTGCCCCCTGTCATGCTGATCCCGGTGCCGGGAGGCCTCGTGGCTCCGCTGATCCCGGTGCTGGGAGGCATATTACCCTTTTACTATATAGGATAGAGGCCTGGTGCATGGGTGGGGGCCGGCTGGTTTGCCCTGAAGGGTGTCCTGGATCAGGGTGGGGGTCCCCACTGGAGTGTCTGGCCAGCCTGGATGAGGGGATGATGGCTGTTTGCAGCTGGTCACACATCCTTCAGGGTGGGGGTCCCCACTGGGGTGCCTGGCCAGTCTGGGTGAGGGGCTGAGGGCTGTTTTCAGGCTGGCGGGTGACTAAAGCTCCCAACCGCTCCTTTTTTCTTTTTTTTTTTTATTCTGGGCCGCTTTAGCTCTGAGGCTTGGCGCCAGCTCTGAGGCCTCGGCCTGCTGAAAGCAGGTATCTGGTTTGTTTGGGTTCTATAATCGAAATACTGTTTCAACTCCAGCTTTTAGATCCCGGCTTGCTGAAAGCAGGTTTCTGGGGTTTTGTTTAGCTTCT